>NC_034416.1:10764207-10775861 GCF_002078875.1 Numida meleagris
TTTTTTTTTTTTTTTTTTACAATGGTTTAAGTCCTTCAGCAGGAAACCAAAATCAAGACAAACACATCCCTCCCTGAAACTGGATCCCCTCCCATACACCTTTCTTTCCCTTCCCCCCCCAACACTCCGTGGTTCTATATGTGCTGAAAAGAGAAGAGTAAGCTTAGAATAAATCTAATGAATCAAAGGAATAAATGATAATGATAGTAAAGAGTAAAACCCAAACCCAAAAGACCACAACACTCCTGTGTTGTCATTGTCTGAGTGTCTGTCCCTATCTCTCTTGGAGGCTGCAGGCATCAATTTACATAGTACAACCAGTAAACAAGGTTGAAGAATCCAAAGGTGATTGGAAAAATGATTCTTGACCACTTGTCAATGGTGCTGACATCTGTTAGGTCTGGGATTTTGAGCTTCAGCTTAGATGACCGTCGACGAAGACGGCAGTTGGCACGGTTGCGGGCTGCGGCATGGTGGGTCAGCGGGACATGGCGGTCCAGGGTCGGGTGGTGACCAAATCCATCCCGGGAGGCTAGCGGCTTGCGGAACTGGATTCCTGAGCCTTCAAAGGACATGACAGAGTTTCGAGAGTCGCCAACACTGCTCATCATGTCCGTGGCCAGCAGCTCGTTGTTCATCTCCAGAGTGCTGAGGAGGATGTTACCGTAAGGGTCAACCTAGAACAGGGGAGACAGAGAGAAAGCTAGCAAGGATGTCTTGAGCACTGTGTGCACAGCTATGCCACCAGGGATGATTTTGAATTGCTTTCTGTGTATTGATACTGCTCTTTGGGTTGTAACTGGGCTCTGAACCTGGACTTCTGCATTTGCAAAGGTCATCCATTGATGTTGGTTGCCCACAGGCTTGAGCCTGTGCTTGCAGCAAACTTGTGAGTGGAGTAATGTGTTTCTGCCAACAGAGTAGGCCCAAAAGCCACAAAGGTACCTTAGGGTACAGCTGCCCTTGCAAGAGGATGGTCCTGATGAAACTGGCTTGAGGATGGTGACCAAATGGTCAGGGAGACAAATTCCCAGTAAACACTGGGAAGAGGTCCTTCTCAGCATCTGTCTGCAAACTTCAGTAGATCTATGTTTATCAGACAAGGGAACTGGAGTTTCTTGTGGTGAAGAGGCAGGCTGCTCCACAGCTCATCCAGGACTGAATGAACAGTGGAGAGTTTGAATTCTCCTGCCACAATGAAAGAAGGGGACAAACCTGCTCTCTCACCCTCTTTTCTTCATAACGGTGGCGCTCATTGTTGGCCTTGCTGATCCGTTCACTCTGTTTCTTCTGCTGCCGAGGGCCTCGTCCAAAGAATATGTAGTTGACAAAAGCATATTCCAGGAGTGCCAGGAACACAAAGACAAAGCAGCCCATGAGGTAAACATCAATAGCCTTGACGTAAGGGATCTTAGGGAGAGTTTCCCGCAGATGAGTGTTGATGGTAGTCATTGTGAGTACCGTGGTGACCCCTGCAAGGAGAGGGTAGGTGTTCTGTTACCAAGGTGTGGTGGTCTCCTGAAATGCCAATCTTAGTTTCCCCATCCCTTCTCCCATCTGGACTGAACCTCAGAAGGGTTGCAAGCAGCAAAATTGGGAAGAAAATTGTCATTATTCTAAGACCAACTGCCCATTGCAGAAAATAAACAAGCTATTAATAGTGGGAGAAAATGTAAAAGCTCAGTAGCATCAGGACAATGTGGATCAGAGTTCTCTGGACCTCAGTTCTCTGAGTCCTCCCTGATCATCTTTCTTTCACTCACAGTCATAGGAAATACACAGTTTTGCTTTCAGTCTCTCAAATTTTCTCCTCCATTTTGCCTACTTCATGAATGCATCACAGTTTCCTAGGCACTACTGAGTGCCTCAGTATCCTTGACATGAATTTCTAATATGCTGTGTCTTTCTAATGCCATAAATATGAGAAAGAGAGAAGAGACTCCCACTTCATGAGTCTCTCTTCTACCTGCCTCAAGGCTTCTATCTATTTCCTTGACTCTATCAATTCCTACCTTTCTCTTGCCAGCTTTACCATTCACTACTTCAATTATCTGAGCTCCTTTCATGGCTCTCATGTTCTCTTTTTTATGTCTGTTCATACTTCCTGCATCTTAAATAAATATTTCTTGGTCTCATTGACCACCTTTTTTTTTGACTGTCTGCTCAGTCTTGAAGAGCTTGGTGCATCATGTTTATACTCTCAGCTTCATTCCTTTGCTTCAGTTTGTTGTCAGCCTCTGACCTGTGAACTCTCAGAATTACCTCAGATTTCTCTCTTCAACAGTCTTCTGCCAGCTTCAAAAAATGGAAACTGGACTTCATCCTTCTCTTGGAGCAGTAACTTTGTCTCTTTGACCTAGTCTTCTTTTTCCTCTTCTCAATCTCAGCTGTTCTGTTTTTGTTACTGCTTTGCTGATTTCCTTTTCCTCAAGTGTCCTCCCTTCTTGTCTTCCAGAGAAGACGACTTCTCTGTTGGCAACATTCCAGACCAAGTTCTTTGTCTCCAGTTCTCTCATTCTACATGACTTTAATTTGCTTTTCAGTGTTCAGCCCTACCTCTGCTGTGATTGCTCCCGAATCTGTCTGTGCATCCTGGAGCTGTGTTTGTTCCGTTTCCCCACCAACTTTATTGTTTTTAATGTCATTCCTGACAAAAGACTTAGAGAGCTAATAGTCTTTGGTTCACAGAAGAGTAGACAGAGGGAAGATATGATGATAATTTTTGAATACCCAGAAGTCTGGTGCAAATTATGGGGGAATAAAATGTTCTCCATGTCCACCAAAGACAGACAAATTGCAATAGAGATTTAGAACAGAGGAGAAGAAGGGATTTCTGATTGTATGAGCAGGCAAATGCAGAAGTAAAGTGGTTAGAGGAGGCTGCAGATTCTCCTTCGAAGGTTCTTATGAACAAGTTAGATAGAGAGCTGTCAGGAATGGCTCATTGAGAGCTGTTCCAGTTCTGATTTATAATGTTTTTCTTCTGTTTTCTCCTTTGAATCCAGATGTCAGATGAAACTCCACAGCTGTGCGTCTCATGTCCACCTTTCTGCTTGTACTCTCCCTGTGAGAGTCTACTATGTCTACTATGTCTACTGTGGTCTCTTTTTCCTCTCACTAATGATACCCTTGTCATTGCAGCTTACCTTTTAAATTTACCATGTTCCTCTTTTCCCTTTCTTGCTCCAGCCTCTCCAAACAAGCACAGACAAATAATTTCTTTTATATGTCTTTGTACAAACCACCACTCCTCTGTTTTCTCCTAAAGCTAATTTAAGCCCCCTGCCTTTTCTGTAAGACCCAGTCTTTACTGTACTCCATTCCTTCTCAGAGCCTTTTCCCCACCACAGCTCAAATCTTCCCTCCTTGCCTCTCCTATTTCCTCTGAGCTTCCTATCATGTTGCGTAGCCCCATTCTGATATGCCAGCCACCCCACTTTTCTCCCATTCCTTCTTCAAAATCCTCATCTGCAATCCACCCCCACTTCCCTTCTGTTGCTTAAAAGATCTCTTTTTTTCCTGTTGTAGGAAAACATCCCTATTTAGGGGAGCATATGTTTAAGAAAATCTTTACTGTCCCACATTTGACTTGTTTATGAAGGTCTTCAGTCACAGAAAGCATCTGTATTGGGCCTAAAACATCACAAAATTCTGTAATGTCACTTTCTTTATTTTCTTAAATTTTTAGCCATTCACTCACCATTTTTATTGCTCTTTGGCCATCCACTCTTATCATCCAACTAACCTGCTCTCAGCACACCTGTTAATCAACAGATGCTCAGACTTAGCTACTTAAGAAAACAAGTACAAACTGGAGTGAGGGAGCTGGTGGGTTCATAGCGCATCATAGTCTCACGCATCTGAGAAGCTGTGACCATTTATACCTTTGTTATAGAGAAACAAATTTCCCACAGAACTCTATAATGTAACTTTTACTGATTCAGATAATACAGACTCAAGCTTGGGAGATAACGATATTTCCAAAAAAAGTAACACTTCAGGCTGAAAACTTGCAGTTTGTTCTCAGAAGAAATGTCATTCTTTTGGGAGGACAAATTTGACAGAACTGTCTGTCTTGTTTAGATGCTACCTCATCAAGAAAAAGATATTTTCTTTCTTAGAACTGTCCTGTTTGATCTCCCCCAGATCTCATATTCTTCAGTGTATAATGAAAAGGTACCTACCCAGTGCCACTCGTGCAGCAGAAGCATCGTAATTGATCCAGAAGGACACCCAGGACAGAATGGTGATGAGGATAGATGGCATGTAAGTCTGCAGGATGAAGTAACCAATGTTCCTCTTAATTCGGAAACTCAAAGATAAGCGCAGGTATGAACCTGTCAATGAGATATTAAAAGGAGATGTCTGAGAGGAAAGCAAGGTTGCGTTTATAGTAGGAG
This sequence comes from Numida meleagris, assembly GCF_002078875.1. Classification (NCBI taxonomy): domain Eukaryota; kingdom Metazoa; phylum Chordata; class Aves; order Galliformes; family Numididae; genus Numida; species Numida meleagris. The sequence goes on from NC_034416.1 coordinate 10,768,608, forward strand.
CTTTTATTTGGAAAATGTTCTCAAGAGGCAGTGATGATGAGGAATCTCTCCTCTTTTTTTCCTTAGGTTTTACAGACTCATCAGAGGAGAAGGTCTCTTCAGAGTCTGCTCAGTTAGCTCAGAATATTAGGAAGAAAGGAATCTCTACACAAGTTACAGTATTATATCAGACATCATGGGAGAACCTCCGTTCAGTACTCAGTTGAAACTGCTGTTATGGTATGTGCCAATAAGATGTGGGCTTGCACAGGAGACTTCAACCCTATATCTGGATGCAATAAGATCATTTTCCATTGTTTCATGTGTTAGTTTTTCCTCCAAACAGCAATGAAGATATGAATAGTATTTTTCCCATGCTGTTCTAAAACTGGGTTATGGTCAGACTGGGCAAATTCATACACAAATAGAATACCATTAGTTAATCTGTAGATCTTTTCTTTATTTTTCAAGTTCCTCCTAATCTTTTAGCAAATCTAATGAGGATAGTGACAACAATAAGTACTTTTACAGTTCTTCCACTGGATCATGGTCATTTTGACAAGGACAAAGCAGCAACCCGCTCACTGCTGTGAAACAAAGTCCAAGCCATTCCTCCTTTTCACCTCCTTCCCTAAGCAACACAAGTCTGAAATATGAGTGTAATTGTGGGTTGGCAGCTAAGCTAACAAGAGAACAACAGTCTTTAATGATCAGGGAGAAAGACTGGGAAAAGGAGGTTATATTTTCTCATCACTGTGTACCATGTATGCAGTTTGAATGCAGTACTTCACCAGTCCTTTTTTTTTTTAAGGTCATACCTATTCAGATTGCAAAGTTCTTTTGGAAGAAATACTGCTTTTTGTAGATGTCCAGATTACTGCTGCAATAGGATGCTGCTCCTGGCATGTCCCTTGAGGTACCATTGTAACCACATCCCCATCTGCCACCGCCATGGGCAGACTTTGGCTGTTACTTCACTGCATTTCAAAAATCATCCAATTTAATGCATGAGGCATACCACTTAGGCAGTGAACTCCATACCAGATCAAAATGAAATCAGCAACCAAAACCCAAACCCCTCCAGCTTTCCAACTGGGAGTATCTGAATTGTCCAAGGTGTTCTCTCCAGATCTCGCCGTTGTAGTGTGCAGATGGGCCACAGACCACTTGCTTTTCAAGAGAAATGTTCTGCTGCTTACTATTTCACCTATATTGACTTTGAGAACCAGTTTCAAGCCACATAAAAACAAGATAAAGGCTGAGAACCTGCTAAGGAGGTTCTGTTTTGGATTTAGCTGGTGTTTCAACTAAGAAATGAAAACAACTGCCGTAATAAAAATAAAAGTGATTGACAAGTCTTCGAAGAGTCAAATTTGGTGGGTACGGAAGATGTCTCTTTCTCAAGTGAATAGGACCCTAAGCCTAGATCCTAATTTAATACCTCAGCATCTAAATCAGATGAGCAACCACAATGACCTAGATCAACAGAAGGTTTATGAATTCCATCACATCTCTTGGGCAGAGACTCACCGGTGGTGAAGACCACTTCCCTGCTGACCAGTCTCTGCTCGATAATGGTGAACTGGGGCAGTTCTAGCACTTCCATCCCTGTGACAGCAGAATCATTTCCTTGCCAGAAGAAGACAATGTCATCAACCGTGTAACCATCTGCAGAGGTGGAAGAGCACAGAGAGAAAACTAAGCTGACAAACTGCAGCAAATGACTCCCCCATTTTCTCTAAGGTGATTTGGAAGAGGATCCAAAGGAAAGCCCACACCTTCAGACAGCACGCACAACCCCTCCTTGCTGACGTAATTTTCTTCAGCTGAGCTTGGCAGTATGCTCCCCAGAAGGAGAGGAAAAAATTCATCAGAACTCCCCCTTCTGGCTAGGATTCGAGAGGAAAAGGTGGGAAATGGCCCATCAAGTCTTGACTCCTGCTGCATAATCTCTGTGGCTAACATGACAGGGAGTTGGGCATCAGAAGCTGCTATCAAATGCACAAAACATTGCATTTTGCTTTTTAAAAGCTGCCTCCTTTTACCAGAAGGGGGAGATCACAATACATTCTGATGTGGACCAGGTAAACAGAGCCTCCAAGTATTAAAAATTCCCAGAGAGAAAAAGATTTACAACAGTGTTGAGAAGAAATTTGACCATTAGTTCATCTCCCTTAATAAATACTCTCAGTCAAAATTTGAAGCACACAGAGCCTCTGAGACTGGGGGCTGCTTTTGCCAAGCTCTGGCTGGAAAGAGCACTAAGGGAAGAAGAAAGTAGGGGAAATCCAGCTGGTGACAAATGCTCATTTCTTATTTTTCAGGGTAATGGATTTGTTCAGAGGTTAACTCAGCTGAGGGCACAGCCTCAAGCCTTTTAACCCCAAACAATACAGGGCAGGCAGGGCTGCACAGGCTGCAGGCATTGAGAAGCCTACAGCCACATCCCAGGTGCTTTGGCCTCTTTGGAGCAAGGCCCGGGGGATGAAAACATGTAGCTCCTCTCACCTTAGTGTGATGATCACAACCCTGCCCATTGCGCTTGTGTGCAAGAATTGATCTCTGCTTGAAAATCAGCGCTGCTTATGGCAAGGTAGGTTTTGCAGCACCACATCTGTTTCTGGATATGGGGTGGCCTCTAAGAAAAGCGTGGAGCTGCGTGGGAACACCTCTGTGCTCAGACAAGCTCTGTGATATGCACAGGCTTTGGTATGGCACCGCAGAGCTTTGTTCAGAGCATGAGCTTCACCTGTGCCCCCAGAAAACCTGTATTTAGAACCTGCACTGCAGCATAGCAGTCAGCCTCAGCCACAAGCCCGGGCAGCAGAGGTGGTTGGCTAGCAGCACCCAGCAAGGTCAACATCTGCTACAGAGAACCACCACCGAGGCCAGCACCAGTTTATTAGTGACAGCATGGGAATGAAGAGCTGCTGGACGCACAGCAGAGGAGAAGGAATTATTCAAATTGGCCTCAGGGGCCAAGGATTCCCTCGGCTCATGGCTGAACTTTTGAGGATGGTGCAATGTTGCAGCTCTAAGTGGACAAAGTCCTGAGCAACCTGTTCCAGTCTCACAGCCAGCCCTGCTTTGTGCTGGGGGCTGGACTATGACACCCTGAGGTCCCTTCCAAACTGCATTATTTGATGACTCTGTAGCCTCCAAGCCCACGTCCTGTGCTCTCAGTCATTACTGTGCTTATTCACCAATGCTAAAAAAGTGGAAGACTGTTATCAAGTGCTACACCAGATCTGCTTTGCTATAAATCAACCAAGCCAGGCCTCTACCTCTTCCCTGATGTCAGCTTCTGCTCCATGGATGACTGTGGTAAAGAACTCGGAGCTCAGGGATTCAGAAGGACCCTGAGGTCACCTCCCCCACTGCAGACACCGGGGTGGCACAGGTTGCTGCAGTGCCTCATTGCCCCAGCTTTGTGCACCTGTCCCAGAGCAAGGCACTGACACCAAGTGTGGAAAGCATCACTCCCAGTGGCTGGTTCCTGTGGCTCAGACCCTTGCAGCTAACAGTGTATGTGAGCTTACATTTGAATCCATCAGGCTCAGACCTTCGGACACCGTTGGCCGCTCTGTGTTTTTCGATGAGATTATGGAGCCCTTCCCACCCTCTGCAGAGGTGCGCCCAGCCTGTAAACAAGTCACCTCTCTGCCTCCCTTGCAGTAAACAAAGCAGGCTGAGCTATTTCAGTTTGTAACTGCAAAACATCTGCTCCAGCCCTTGAATGTTTTTTAGCATCTTTTTCTCAACCTCTTCTGATTTCTCCACTTCCTTTCTAAATTATGGAAACCAAAATTAGAAAGAGCCCCTTTCCCAGTCTCACCAGCGACACATGCAGAGGCCAATCGATTCCCTGCTCTGAGTCACTGCTCCCCTGGTTTATATAACCAAGGCTCGCTCCAGCCCTCTGTGCCAGAGCCTTGCTACAAAGCCTCCAGCAGCGATGCTCAGGGCTGCAATCCCTCCATCATTTCCCCCGGTCTGGGCTCGTGCAGGTCCTGTGCCTCAGCCTGGCAGCCCGGCTCCTGCACCCAGCCACAGACCTCCGCATTTAGCTGTATTCAGACGTACTCAGGATGGATGCATTCAAATTGGGATGTATTCAAATGTGCAGTGAGCAGGCCACGCAGACTGCTATCTTCATCATCCACAAATTTAACAGCAGTGACTTCAAATCTACTTCCTGATCAGCAATGAAAATGTCAAGTTACAGTAACTAATTTTAGGAGATCTCACAGTTAACTAGCTCTATCCCATTCATCCTATGACCCGCTGATACCAGGGCCCCATCTTTTTTTCTGTTATTATGCAATGTGAAATCAAACGTGTTTTTCAAGAAGCCATTTTTTTAAAGCGGTTCTAAAGGGAAAGGTTGCTCAGTCTAAAAATAAATGTTCCACTTTGATTTGCAGCTTTAGAAAAGAAAACCAAGTTTCCACTTCAATTTTAAAAAGCAAAACAACTTCCAGAAAGACATTTCAACCTGAAATATCATGAAGTATCGATACAATGTCGTAAGATGCCAGATGAATGGCCTGGTTGTTGCTGGCCTCATCATTTTTTTATTGACTCTTGGCACACAGTCAGTTGGGGGGTCATGGAATGAGGGCTGGTTTGGGCCAGCGGCTTGCATCAGCAGGCAGTGTTAGCATGGGCTTATCCCCTGCAGGTAAGTTCAACACACTGCTATGGGAAGGAGACCCCAGCTGCACAATGCTGCTTTTTTCTCAGAAAGAGTGGTGATGCACTGGCACAGGCTGCCAGGGAGGTGGTGGAGTCACCATCCCTGGAGGTGTTTAAGAACTGTGGAGATGTGGCACTGAGGGACATGGTTAGTGGGCAATTTTGGTGGAAGACGGATGGTTGGACTAGAGATCTTACAGGTCTTTTCTGACCTTTATGATTCTATGATTCTACAAACCCACCACTCCTGCACTACAAAAGGGTTACTTTGGTGGGGTTTTCTGTTTTCATTCCGTTTTTTTTTAAGCGAGGCATGAAAGGAGCATTGTTCCAAAGCTGTGTGGATGCAGAAACAAACAAAATGGAGCCCTGCGGATTTCCAGCGTGCACGAGTGTGGGAGACAAAGGCTCTTAGCAAGGAAACCACAAGTCTCTTCATCTTGGCGTGGGTCTTTGAAATACTGTGAGGAAACGTAACTTCAACTAACAAATTGGCTTGACATGTCCCATTAAGAACAAAATCGCAACATGGGGAACTGTGGGTAATTCTCTGCCTTCTGTTTTCTTGGTTGTACCGTAAACTGTTCTCAAAACATGAAGGAGTGCCAGAAATGACATGCCATTAGTGCCTCCAGGAGGACCTCGTTTACATCCCATTACCCGCCACGCCAAGCGCTGCTATCGCTGCGCATCCCAAGCGGGGCCGGAGCTGCCAGGCAGAAAAGGCTGGGGAGGCAGCATCGTGCCTGCCGACTGCTGATGCCATGGGACCTCTTTTATGAAAAAAGCAATTCTCTGATAATCACCACTGAAGCTGCATCATCATTACTGTGAGATCTGCTGCTCTGGACCGCTCCTGTGGGGATACTGCAGTGCATTTTTATGAGGGAGAGCTGGACCTCCCTTGGCCAGCATGGTCAGGGAGGCTTTTCATGGGATTCGAAGAAAAATCCGGGTAGGGACGGGCTATGGGAGCTCTGGTCCCACCTCCTGCGAGAAGCAGGCTCAGCCACCACTGAGGGCACCTTCCCAGGACTTAGGGCCGAGAAAGCCTTCTCTACCCTCCCAAAAGTAAGAGTGATTTTAGTGCCCAGCCTGCTGCCAGAGCTCCATTTTCCTGAGCATTTCACCCTGGGGATGGAGTTTGGATGAGGGAGCCCAGGCCTGTCCCAAGGGACACCCTTGGGAAGAGGTGGCCTTAGAAGCCCTGGGAGGCAGCCCAGGGGTGGGAGGGCTCGGCTTAGGTAGGTCGGCATCGTGTGGCATACGCACAGCTCTCGATCTCCAGCGTGCAGTTCTGCTGGTCCAGTGGGTACCTCCGCAGGTCCATCATGCAGGCGGCTGTGGTGGTGATCCTGAAAGAAGAAGGGAGAAAAAAAAAAAGTAATAACAATAATGATTATTTTTTAAAAAGGAGAAATGAAAGGCAGATGTGAAAGTCAGGCAGCATTTGGGGCCGCTGTTTCCCTGGAAACCAGGGAGAGCCATGGTGGGAGGGCGGAGGGAGGTGTGCGGGGGGCTGGATGTGGCTCACCCTCAGCTGCATGGCTTAAACCCTCCATGACTCACGTCAGCAAGGCAGTATCTCTATTAGCAGGGTGGGGAGGGATTGGTGTTCCTCCCCTGTCTCTCCAGGAGAAGGACAAAGAAACTGGGAGTAGGCAGAGCTATGAGCAGAGCGGGGAGAGGAGAGACATGTCAGCTTGTAAAAGAGAGGCAGAGGGCACGTGTCCATAGAACAGGAAAGCATTGACTATATTGTCCTGCAATGATCTCTCTCCTCCCAAATTGCCCCAAGTACCCCGCTGCAGCCCCCACCTATCTGTGCCCATTCCATCGCACTCACTGCCCTCCTGCTCCTGCACTGTGCGCTGGTGGCTCCACTAACAGATTCACTCCTGTGCAAGTGATTCCATGGTCAGGATTCACCTGACATGTGTGTGCATGTGTGCATCCCCTAGGAAAATAAATACGGGGAGAGAAAGAGGGCTGGGGTTGTTTTGGGGGTGTCAGAGCCATGCAGTACCTGTGGAGGGTTCACATACGTGTGGGTGCATGCGTGCTACATGGTGCTTACAAAGGGGCATTGGTCTCTGGGTTGGGGCATTTTGCAGTGGGGCAGGTGGGGTGCAGGCACAAAGCAGGGAGAGAGCAATTCAGCCGCAAACTGCCAGCCCCGGAGTTAGCAGGCTGCCCCCATTTCTCAAATTTATTGCTCCCCTCACCCGTTAATGCAGTTGTCTTCCTGTGCAGTGTATGTGTGCAGAGTGCTGAAAAGGGGGGAGAGATTGGTGCATTCTCCCCCCTCTTTTTTTCAATTAACCATCTGGAAGGCATTAATCAAGCTACACATTTTTTACTATGTAGGCATAACCAGTGAACTGTTAACGAGAAAGCTTTATCTTCTGAGCCCTGTGGATGGGGAGAGAGAGAAAAGAGGGGGAAAAAAGGAAAAAAAAAAAAAAGACAAGAAAGGAGATAGGATGAGATGGCGAACCAGCAAAAAATGAAGCAAAAAGGAAAAAGCATCAATGAAAGAAAAAAGAGAGCAGAAAGGGGGTGGGTGGGTGAAGCCGGACA
>NC_034416.1:10775921-10831114 GCF_002078875.1 Numida meleagris
GGAAGGTGGGTGTGGGCGCCCGTGGGAGAGCGCAGTCCCAGGGGCACAGGGGTGGGGGCTGAGCAGGGCGGGCGCGTGGCCCCGCGGAGCTGCTGGCTCTTTAAGAAATCTCGTGTGCTATATTTATCTCTCTGCTGTCTGTGAAGACTGTTTGTAGGAGATGAAGCCTTGAGGAGAGCCTTTGCCACTGCCTGCCGTGCTATAAATAGATCTGAAGAGACGGAGGGAATTTATATATATCCTCGCTGGGTCTAGATACAACACTGCAACTGCCCTCTCTCAGAGCAGGGGGCCCAAGTGAGCTCTTAACCCTTTCATCCGTAGTGCAGTTGAGGTGGAGGAGAAAGCACAGAGGGGAGGAAGGATGACAGGACAGGAGCCACTTAGAAATGATCACCACAGCTTTGGGACCGCGCGTATAGCTTTTGCAGCCGCCGCATTTGGCCCCTCTGGGAGGATGGATGGAAACGCAGTGCCTCTCCCCCCCTGCCCCCAGAGCAGGGGGGTGGCACAGGACGAGACCCAGCGCGTACCTGGGGAGTGCACCTTGTCGGGAGAGCCCCCTGCAGCAGGTGCAGAGTCCGTCCTGGCTGGGCACCGAGAGCAAAGAGTCACGAATGGCTATGACTCATCCCCCTATGCCGCACACGGCATATACGGTATATATTATACTGCACCCGTGGGAAATAGCAGCTACAAATGCGCTCTCCTATTTCCCCTGAAGTGTGAGATGCAAAAAAAAAAAAAAAAAAAAAAAAGTATTAAATGAAAATTTTCCACCCCATTTGTGCGACCCTGCAGGCTAAAACCTTTCCATGGTGTCCATCCCAAAATTGCGGCCCAGCTGGCACACTTGGTCACACGAAGGACATCCAGGGGAAGCCTCTTCTGCTTTGAGAGGGACCCGCTCGCCTCTCGGCAGGATTTACTTGTCACATGCAGTGCTGGTTGGAAATGCAGAGCACGACACAGTGAGCTATGGCCACCGCACGCCATGCGCCAAACCCTGCTCGCACTAACAGCCAGCATAAATCCAGAGCCACTCCAATGATTTTTGCAAGATCACAGCAATTTACATCAGCAGAGATTTACATCAGGGCAGAATTTAGCCCTGTAGGTTCAAAAGAAGAGAACTTCAGGACAGACAGGACAAAAAGGAGAAAAATGAGAAAAAGAGGGCATTAGTCCTCAAGAATGAGATAACAATTTTTCTTTCCCTCAAATTAAAGGGCGGGCACCTCTGCAGCTCAGCATCTTCCAGAGATAAACCGGTGGGCTCGAGGTCACAAACTCTTGGTGACCTGCCCAGTGACACTGTTGGGTCAGGTGAGAACTGGGACCAAGCGGCGTACAGATCTTTTTATTTTTTTCCAGAGCAGGTGTAGCAGTGACACTGGCTATATCCACCTGCTTGTCTGGAGCATTTGCACTGCAGTATGACACCCATGGTGAGGTGCTCCCAGCAAGCACCAACACCACAGGGACTCCTGGATGTGAGCTCCTGCAGCGTGATTAGATGCGGGGGGCAGCTGGCCTCAGGCACCGGGTCCTATCCTGGGGCTTCCTAGACCTTGATAAACCTTCTTGGGATATAGAAAGTGACGACATCAAGGTGTTGGTAAGGCACTGGAACAGGCTGCCAAGGGAAGCTGTAGAGTCACCATCCCTGGAGGTAGGTGTTTAAGAAAAGGGTCTATGTGGCACTGAGGGACATGGTTAGTGGGCATGGTGGGGATGGGTCAGCAGTTGGGCTAGATGATATTAGTGGTTTTTTCCAACCTTCATGATTCTGTGATGCTATGTTTAATTATTTTGACTTTAGACATCAAAAAACATCCTGGATATCAGTAGCCCTTTGCCACACCCTGCTTGGAGACCACAGGTGACGCACAGCATCACAACTCTATTCTGAAGTGTGCTACCAAAGTACACCTACTTGCCATTACTGTACCCAGCACCCAGCACCACTGGCAGAATGCCCACCTGTGGCCTGTCTCCATGACCCCACCATTCACTTGCTTCTAGAGGGAGCCACCAAGGGGCTTTTGCACCTCCTTTGGTGGGTGTGCAACATGGGTGGGTAGGACCTGGCAAAGGGATGAGAAGCTTTCCACCCTTCATAGCCAAAGGGGGGCAGGAGCAAAATTCAGGCATCCCAGTGACCTTGTGGGGTCACTGTACATCCCCCGTGTTCTTGAAGGCCGCAGGATCAGTCTCCGTCTCAGGCTTTCATGATTTTAAACATATTACTTTGATACACTCTGGGCTGCTGTGTAAAGAGACGTGCCACAGGAGATAGCATGGGAGAACTGGCTAGAGACATCTAGGGGGTGTTCACTGTTCTGGGTGTCTCCACAGAGTTAATGGGCAATAAAGGAGGGGGAGAGATTAAGAGGTGGGAAAGTGAGAAGAGGACAAAAGAGTGATGATGGCAGGAGTAGTGATGAGGGAGACAGGAGCGGAGATGAGAGATGGGAAAGCAAATAGTGCAGGACAGAAGGCCACTAGGGTAAGGGAGCAGCAGGGAGGGCCCAGGAGAAGCAAGGGGAGAAGGAGCCTGGGGATGGGGAGCTGGAGAAGAACGAGAGGTTAAAAGAGAAAAGCAGAGGAGTGGTTACTCACTCCATGCAAAAGGAGATGAGGAGACAGAGAACAAACCGTTGTCCCGTAGACATCTCTAGACAGAGCGCACTGCCCACAGAGACACAGCCAAAGAGGAAGGGAGCAGGGAGCGCAGGGCTGCAGGGGATGCCAAGGAACGATGCCACCTTCCCCATGGCACTGGCACAAGGCGCTGGCGCCAGGCCAGGCTGCGTCTTCTCCATCCCTCCCTCCCACTCCTCCTCTCTCTCTTCTCTACCCTCCCTCCCCTTTTAAATTCAAACATTTGTGTGGTGTGAAATCTCATCTGCTTTGATGGCGATTCACAGCGACACTGCCCATCGGAGGGGAGCGGCTCGTCTGCTCTTCACATGATGCGCTCAACGAAGCGGCCGAGCCTGGCCAGCACCACCCACATCCTCCTTCCATCTCTGCCCCCTCTGTCTGCCTCCAAGTCAGCCCTCTCACACCATCACCTTCTCACCTCCCTCCCCACAAACAAGATGTGCCCATGCCCTTGCTCTAATCACTGCTCCTCAGGTCTGTGGGCAGCTGTGCTATCCAGCAGCCAAGTCCTCACTGCCCTGCTACTCTGCTGCACAGCTGGCAGGCAGACACAGTTCATCTGGGGGGAGACAGAGCTGTGGAGAGAACACTGTACATCTCAGAAAAGGAAAAGGAAAAAGAAGAAAAGGGACATGCATTCATGAGATGTCGAGAAACCCTGGCAGGCTGCGGGCTGACAGACATCCCCCTTCTCTGCTAGCACCAGCAGATCCAAGCAGAAGCTGAGGTAGCACAGATACCTCACTCTGGAGAGCATCCTTCTGCCCCAGGGGAGGAATGGATCATTTCAAGAAGAACAGCCAAAAGCTCAAAGTCACACCAGGCAAGTGCTAGGTCTCCATTTGTTACGATGAGGAAGCGATGCCCACCTGGAGTTTGTACTGACAAAGCAGATTCCAGCGCGGAAAGGGCAACGCAGCCTCACTGTGCTGTCCCTCCACCACTGCCTGCCCTGGGAGATGAGCACAGGGATGTCCCACCACTGCTGTGGCTCAAAGGGAGCACTCAGTCTTCTGCTTATCATCAGTCCTCCACAAGTTCTCTGACTTGAACACCATCAGACATTTCATTCCCGCTCTGATCCTCCTCATTGCTGTTTACTTATTAATGGCTTCTTCTGTCTTATTTAGAATGATTATATAAGTTCACAGACAGCATGGAGCTCTGACCTGCTATTAAAACCTACCATGTTTGACAGTCTCTCCTCCATCTCCCTCTTACCCCACTGCCTGCCTCTACATTAGCTGCCCCTTCAGCTCCTGCCTGAGCCTCATCTCGTCATACCAAACTCTGAAGGCCCTCAGCCTCCAGCCCATCCTCCAGGGCGTGAGAGAAACAAATTCATCAGCTACACGTATAAAGGGCAAAAAATGATTTCCCCAAAACACCACTTGGTTTCAAAATGAGCAGGTCCAGGCTCTCAAAGGAGGACTGGGTGGGAGAGAGGGGAAGACTCTCGCCTTTGAGGTGTCCCTGATGCAAGCAGGGTCTCGTTCCCCTTAAGCTCATCCTTAAAAAATAAACTCTATGCATCATATGTATGTGTACACCATGAAACTAAACATACCTGGGACTGGTTTCTAGGGCTAGTGTCAACTGGAATGGAACAGCCTGTGCATACACTTCATTTCTTGCCTTCCAGAGATAGGGTCTGGCTGCATGCAGAACAAGAGAATAGGCACCAGCCTCTACTGTGCTCTAACTGGGAAATGTCCAAGAGTCTGCCTGTGGACACAGACCAAACCCAGGAAACAATCTGACAGCATGGACTACCCCTGTGCAGTTTTTAAGTTGCTGATTGCAACTTTCTGGATTTCTGATTACCCGAGAGGTTGAAGATGTTGCTGTCCCCAGCAATACAGACCTCCAGAGTCTGTCTGTGAATTAGTGGCAATGAGAAGGTGTGGAAGCCGCTCAAGTTTTGCAGGACACGTGCACAGCCCCCATGGGGCAAGTTAGACTTGTACAGGAATTCCGGTGACTAAGAGGAGAGAAAGGCACAATTGCTGTTTTGCTGAATGAGTGGAAAAAAAATGAAATCGAATTTTCACTCTGCACATTCTCAAAGTCAGTCATGAAATCATGCTGGCAAATGTCACCTTCTGCCTGGCAGTAAGCACAAACTTCGAAGGGCCTGGAGGGATTTATATACCCTGGTGAATTTTGCCATTCTTTTAACACGGTCTGATCTTTGCAGACTCCCGGAGGTCATGTTAGAACCAAGAGCAAGGCAAGGATATGGAATATTTTCCTCTTGTGTCTGTGTGCCTAAAACCAACTCCATAAGCCTTGGCACAATCCTGCTAAGGTCACTGTTTCCAAAAGCATCTGTGCTTGCATAGACTTCCTTTGATAAATAACAGTATGTGCTGCATTCAGATTAGATGGAGAGAAAAAAAGCTCTTCTAAACTAATTCTTCAGCCACAGAACGAGCCCTTCTCCCACTCCCAAACACAGCACCATACCAGACACTATAGAATCACAGAATCACAGAGTATCCTGAGTTGCAGGAGACCCACAGGGATCATCATGTCCAGCTCCTGGCTCCAAAATCAACTCTGTCCCAGCAGAAACCAGGACACGGCCTGGGAGAAAATTGCGCAGTGGTCTCAGCACAGCAGAAGAGCTCCTCAGTTATAACCTGCCAGGCCTCTGCTTCATAGGGAACCAGATAATACCTATGGAGAGAGCAAGGACATGGCTGCAAACAGCAAGCTTCAAGTGCTACAAGAGCAGGAGAGCCATTTCTACCAACTGAAGAACCAATAAGCCCAGGCTGGAATTTGGTGAATGCAGTGCAGACAGGGCTGGGCCTTGATCAAGAGCTGGGCTGGCAGTGGGAGCTCTGAGGAAATCCCCAGGGTGAGCTGCAGCAGAACCCAAACCATGGGCAGCCTCAGCAGCACTGTGCAGCAGTGTGCCCAGCAGTGGCTGTGCAGGAGATGGGGATGCTGGGCCAACCTGCACTGCTTCCCTGTGCAAGATGAGCTGGAAGTGGTGTGTGAGTGCTGCCCGGCCCAGCAGTGAGTGTAGTGCCAGGGGCGGGTCAGCTTGCTGCCGCACAAGGGCTGCCCTTCCCTGGGAGCGGTGGGAATGCAGTCCTATGAAAGCATAATGCAAGCGCTGCCAAAAAAGGTACACCTGGATTCACTCAGCTGTAAACTGTGAATGTGGAGCTGTTTGAAGTATAATGACTCTCTCCCCTTCGCTTCAAGCGCTGAAAAGGCATTTACACCAACGGCGACAGTGGAGGTCTGCACCCCATCGGGCTCAGCGCTCTGCAGTGCCTCAGCTCTCCTGTATCCAAACTGCCTCATCTCCAACACGCCTCACTGCAACAACTCTCATGGGCAGGGATATAAAGAAAAAAAAAAAGAAAAAAAAGCAAAGCAAAACACATGCGCGCCCCACCACTACCACCTTCGCAGGAGGAGATCCCTCATTCTCCCTGCGCAGGATTTAGTCTCTGTCATCAAATTCTTCTGCAGCCTTCAGTTGCTCAGTTCTCATCGCCCGGGCTCCTCGCCAGCCTGGCGCTGTGTCCCGCCCGCTGTCCACTCGGCCCCAGCGTCCCAGCAAGCACAGGCCTGCAGCCTCAGCGCCCCAGAGCGCCTGTTCTGCTGGAATTCACTTTTTCCCTTAATTGGAATGCAATCAAAGAGCATCAACATTTCCCCGAAAGACGTTTTTAAGCTGGTATCAAATACGATTTCGCACTGCCAAGCGAGAATTTCAGCGTCGTTACAGTTGTTTCTATTTTTAGGTCTCTGAAAACAGATAGGAAAATACTGATGACATCAGCATTCGATGAGTGTCAACTACCGAATGTTTCGCTACCAAATGGAAGCTGCACGGGCTAGAGAGAGAAATCTTACACCGTTACATATAGCTTCTATGTGTGATAACGTAAAGCTTATTGAGTATTACAGCAGGGGCCGAGCAGACAGCCTCTGGAGGTCCAGAGAAACGACTTGATGATCCTCCCTGCACATGCCAGCAGTAGCAGTACCAGCAGCTTGAGATAGCGAGGGAAGTATCGACATGAGTGAAAAATTCTCTGCATAAAATCAGGAGTGAAACATCAACGCTCTCCGAAGCACTTGTTCTTAAATGAAAAATTTCTCCCTAACTTTTTTGTTGTTGTTGTTTAAAATTGGATGAAGCCAGTGCAATTTCTGACAAAAAGCCATTAGGAGGAAGGATGCATTAAATCCAGCCAGTTCTATCCAGCTCCTCCTCACTGTTTTATTCACCTCTCTCCGTGACACCAAGGAACTGCTTTGTCTTGGTGGGCAGTTCCCTTAAGCCTCACTTCGTACTGCACACCTAACATGTTGTTTTAGCACTTTCCTGCTGTGTGCCCCAGGTGACTGCCTGTGCTTCATGGGCACCTGGAACCCCTGCAAGATATGTAGGAGCCAGAGGAGCCCAGGCACAATCCCACCACTTCATGCTTCCTAAAGCTGGCTTTGCACCCTCCCACAGCAGACCTCAGCCGCTAGGAGCATCCCATGGGTTGGATCTGTGTTCCAGACCCCAGGATCTGGGCCACCTGCTAGCTTGGGGGAACGGACCTGGGAAATACCCCTGGCAGCCCCGCATCGCCTCCCAGCGCAGCCCGTGGCTGTTTATGCATTCCTTTTGTCGGAGACCTGGCAACCAGCTTTTAATCCTAGCCCAGTGTGAATTAATTTTGGAGTAAGCTTTTGTATCGAGTGCTTTCCTAAGATGTAGCTGTATTACATCTGCTGCTCTCCCTTCATCCACTAATTCGCTAATTCTATCAAAAAGAAGCATATGCTTTTCTGACACACAGCTTCCACAATGAAACAGAGCAGTGGAATAAAGAGCTTCATTTACTCATGGAAACGAGTTATCTGAGGCTTGATCTTGTCCTCACTGAGGTCAGAAACAAAATACCCATTGACTTCCACGTGAGCTAACTTGGACCTTGTGGTCTGCTCTGGGGTTTGAGCCTGATCCTGCCTGAATGCTCGCTGGAGCCGGGGCTACCAGGGTGTCATCCTCCCCGCTCTCTGACATCAGAGACTGCTGGAAAGAAAAATGACTGTTGTGCCACAAATAGCACGATTGAGTCACTTTGCTACAGGATTGGCTCAAAGGAGGGGGAAGCGGCTGGTGAGAAGGTAGAAGGAGAAGGAGCAGAGCTGTGCTATCTTGCTTGGGCAAAAACAAACATGCGGGCCGACAAAGGTACAAAAAGAGCCAACAAAAATCGCCTTCTTCAGCTTTCTTCTATCAGAGCAACTCCATTTTAAAATCCTTCCAAAAGTGCAAGAGAAGACAAGGGCTTCACTCTACAGGAAGGACCTGTACTTCCCTTACTGTTTGCAGGGCAAGCGTGGTGCATGTGTACGAAGATAAAGGGAGCACAGGTGAATGTTCAGCTTGGTTTCTTACCTGCTTACACCTGCTGTGCACGTGGCTGTGTATTTTTTAATGTGTTCACAAATCTTTGCACCTGCAAAACTGCACCTAGCACTTCTGCGGTCAGCAAAACCACAGATGCAGGAGTCAGTCCAGACTGTAAGCCCTAAAGAAAGTGTCTGTACCACTGTGAATAGATTTTGAGGGACTTCAGGCACTCAGGGCACCTGGCTCGTCCCCCAGTACCCCAAAGCCTTCAAGGCATTAAAAGCCAGCCACCCTGGCCAGAGGCACAGCCCAGGAACAGCAGTTGCAATTGCTCGCTGCTTCATTTTTGCAGTTGCAGTTTTCTCCAGGGGCAAGAGAGCAGCTTCCAGGAAAACCAGCCAAAAGTTAAAACAACACAGGCAGCTCTTACTATGGCCCTGGAAATAACAGGGGCAAACAGCTGTCATTTTCTTTCTATTGGCCTGGATACAATTTTCCTCAGCTCACCCATTTACGCAGGCGCTGGGAGGGAGCCGAACTCCCTGCCCATGCTGCAGGGCCCTGCAGCAGGACAAGGGCAGGAACAGCGCTGGAGGTGCTCACGCAGCATGCTTGCCCTGCAAATCCTCCATGGACTTCCACTGCTCATCACCTGTGTGGCAGGGTTCACACTGTTTGCTCTTGGAGCTGATTAAATGGCAGCTGATAAAAATATACTAGATACTAGCAGCTCTGCTTCTTTTGCTGCGCAGGTGCATGCTAAGGTCTCCTACCAGCCTGGGGGAGGCAGCCCTGCTCTCAGGTGGGCTGGCTCAGCAGCTCCAGATTCACAGCACTCTGTGCCCCCTCCTTCACAACAGGACAGAGTTTGTGCTCTGACCTACCCCGAATCAAAGCATCTTCTTGCTCAGCCCAGCCTTCATATTTTGTTTAACACAATGGGAAAATTTGGGGTAGCCAGCTGGGTGAAGGCTGCAGTCTTTTTGGTGAGTGAGTAAAGTTCAGAGCAGTATCAGCCAAGCAACATAGCTGGCCCAAGGTCGAGAGATGGATGCTCCTAGAAAAGGAGAGGTGGAGTTGGTGGAGGCTCACAGTTGAGCTTATTCTATCTTTTGTTGCATGAGAAGGGCAAGAAGCATCCTCTATTCAGAAGGACGATTAAGTGCAAACATTACAACAACTACTCCAGCCTTCTCCTTACCACCAGCAGCCACTGCTTCTCTTTTGGCTTCCCAGAGCTCTGCCATAGGGAGACACTGGGCACAGTCACCCCCTTGTCCCTAGCAGGACAATGCCCTGCTTTGCTGTGCCCACACCCAGCCCCACTCTCCCAGAAGCAGCCCTGCAACTTAAAAAGGAGGAAATTATCATAAGAAGTCAGACTTTGCCACAAAGCACAAGGCAGCAGAAGAGCTGATACTGTAAATGGGAAGGGTGGGTGTACCCTCTTTGAAAGAGAAAGGTCTTTCCTCCCCCTCTGCTGCGCTGGGACGTAAGCCCAGAGCTGCTATCACAATCTTTTCTGAATGTGGAGGCAGGTCTAAAAGCCAGCTGTGAATTTCAGTAGTCAAAAAAGAAAAAAAAGAAAAAAAAAACAGAAAAAAAAAAAACCACACACACAAAAAGCCACCCACAAAAAACCCAGGCAAACAGCTCAAAGCAGACAAATACAGGGTTGGGGAAATCATTGCCTAGATCTCAGCTACAGCATCCAAAACTGCGCCGCACTTCTACCTATAGTTGCAGACCTCTCTTTTAGCCCCTACCTGCCATGGAATCTGCACAGATCCAGGTAACACAGCAAGCCAGCCTTTGTCACCTCCACTGCACTCAGAGTACTTTCAAAATTGTGTGGACTGCCAACACAAATCTGTTCCAGACACCACAAGAAGCCTCCTTGCTGAGGACCATTCCCCTACTAAATATCAACTTTCAAAGCACAGTCATCAAAAATTGCTCTGATAAAGACAAGAGACAATTTTCTTTTAAATGGTACAAAATCATATCTTATACTTCGTAGTCAAAAATTACTGAAGTGATTCAACTCAAATGCTGCAGAAGTTAGATACCAGAGTAATGAATTCTCATCTCCCTAAGCCAAACTTACAGAAAATTATAAGCAACTGAAAATGAGCGTTTCAAATGGAAGTGAATGCACTGAATGACAGTAACTTGAAAAGCACAGAACCAACTATTCCCATCTCCAACACTTGTCTATAGCAGTAGAGAGAACTTTGGAGGTCTGAAGGTAACAACCATTTCCAGCCTGGAGAAAGAGTAGATGTTTAAACCTGTGCAGAACCTGAGTATGGTTTGGGTCCCTGACCGCGCCTAAAGGAAATACTGGAATGTGATTCAAATGGGGGAAATTTAGATGAGAAGTCATTCACGAACACAACCAGCAAGAATTCCCCTCACATGTACCTCAGGCCGTACAGGACGGTCCCATCGGGATGGAGCCGAATCATGCGATTCTTCACCGTCACCCCATGCAGAAAGGACTTCTTGTCATTCAGGAAATAGGTGTCTGGCAGCCACAGCTGGTCAGCCACCCGGTTGTCCAGGGTCAGGTTGAGAGGAAGGTCGTTATATGCCAGGCGTTTGTCCCGCCAGCTCTGCTGGAAGTACATGGTGATGGTGTAGTCCTAGGAGAGAAATACACAGGGACATAACTCAGACCCTCTCTACTGCCACTGCAGAGACATCTGGTGGGTCTCCACCTTTGCTGGCACCCAGATGCCTCCTTCTGAACACCACCAGCTGGGGAGGACTATGTTTTCTTCTGGGAAAATGGAAACAAGGCAGTTGATAAAAGCCACTTCTAGTCTGAGCAGAAATTTAGAAGGTTCCCAAAGGCACATGGAAAATCTCACCTCTAGGCCAAGGATTCAAAGTCAGCCCAGGCCAGCCGTGACAAGCTATTAGTGCCTGCCTTGTTGTAGGAGCAAAATTGGGAGCTCATTGTGATTCTCAGAGAGGGACATATGTGGAGGAAATCTGTCACCAGTGGAGCATGATCGTCAGGATAAGGGGCAGTGCCCTGACCATCTCCAGCCACCCCAGTGCCGTACTTGTCTCCTGCTCCTTTCCTCTCCAGCAGTACAAAGCTGAAGCTTAAAATGGCATCTAAGTCTAGATTTCTCTAAAGGGCAGGGAGAGATGTTCTGTGGCCCATAGCTGCAGCTATGCAGACAACTCTAGATGCTCTACAGTAACTGCATATCCTAGGGAGGCCCAGAGGCCCCAAATCAGCTTATTCACCGAGACATACACAGTATTGTGGCACAGTGCTGGAAGAATAATTATTTCCTTTCAGATAAATGAGTAGTACAGGAAGGGGTCTTGTACAAAATGACAAAATATTCTCTCAACAGCTCTTAAACAGGCCCAGAACCAGATTTTTATGGGTAACCAGCGAACAAGATGTAGATTAGGAAGTGGGCAGGGGAAACCACGTGCACAATCTTACAGAAACCAGTAACTTTTCACAAGTCCCTAAATAAAAAGCATTCAGCAAATGCATGCAAATGAACTTTTGGGGCCAGAGACATGTTTCTTCCTAAGCAGATACTGACAGTACCACAGGAACCCCCCATGCCATGCAAGTTTGCATGAAAGGCATTTCTGCTCTGTGGGGGTGGGCTGGTGAGGACCTTGCTTCTGCACTAACATCTGGGCTGAGTGCAGAGGCATCCTGCCTGCCCACTTTCTCCCACTTACTTTACTCAAAGCCAGGTTTGATTAGCACCTCAGAAAACAAGCTCCAATAATCCCACCATGTAGGCACGCCAGGGTTTGAGTGCCTAACTCTGATTCAGAAATCTAGACCCATATGCATATCCGAAAGGTCGCGGAGCAAATCTGTGGTGTTGTCTGGATACAAAAGCTATTTCTGTCACCTTTGTATTATATTGAAAAGAACAACAACAACAACAACAACAAAATTAGTGCTAGCTTTCTGGCCAATAAATTGTTTTGCTTTGATTTTTAAAGGACTGAACTCTTGCTTCCCAATCCATTTCTCTTTCTGATTTTGGTTAAGACCCTGCTAAAAGAAAATGTTCTCCCTGCTTCCCTCTCCCAAGGGATGAGGAAAGGCATGACCTGTGTTGGAAGGAGCGTGCACCTGCCCAGCCTCCCCCACAGCCTGATCTCTATTTGGAAAGAGAGGCAAAAGCAGAGAGGAGTCCACTCCTCATCAGAGGCTCAGTGCAGGTAGCACTGCAAAGACCTTAGGAAATTGTTTAATGTGAATTTAGATTTCAATTTTTGGGAAATACAAGCTGGGGCACCAGAATGGGACTTCTGAAGGGTACACGTGTTCAGAAGTAAAATGCATCCACTTGGTTCTCTGAATTTTCAACCCCCAGGAAATGCAAGCTTTCCATAGATAGCTGCAAGCCTTCTCCAGCTAGGTTTTGCCACCATACCTTGACTTGCCACTTCAGACTGCACTCCACTGTAGGAAGCTGAAATGCTACAGCCAACAGCCCTTGCAAAGCCAGCTGAGCCCTTTCGAGTCTCACTGACCTACAAACCACATGTCTCTTGCCCCAAAAGGGCTGCATGTTTCAAAACAAGATACCCATCTCTTCCATCTGCAAGCCCCTCTACTCAGTTATCTCAAAATCTCTTGGTTTGCCCCACAAGTCCTGGAATGATAAGGCTCAGGTGTTGCCTCCAGCCCCATCACTTACTGCAGGACCCCTGTGCTGCCCACCCTGCCTCGCAAAGAGGATTTCACAGTCCAGCTGTGCTTGGCACTGCAGCTCCATCCAGCCCCTTGTAAAGCCAAGGTGGCACGTGAGCTTGCTGAAAGCTGCTCAGCATGACCATCCACACGGGAACCCCTTCGCTTCCCTCCACTTGGTTTGCTCTGCCCAGCAGCTCCCAGCGAGCTGTCAGCCCTGAGGCCCCTCACTCTCAGGCTTTGCAGAGGCTTTGCTCTCTTCCTTTCTTCTCCTCCTGCTTCCCATGTGATGCACGCACAAAGCAGAGGTGAGAGCAGCACGTGGAGCTGGCAGACACTCCAGAGCTGCCTCCCTGCAAGGAGGGAGGGAAGCACGTGTTGAGGCCAGCAAAAGACTTGGAGAGTGAAGAGGAGCTTATCTGGGGGTCTCACCTGTAAAATGACAGTGCATCCTACCGGCTAATGAGAACAGGGCTGTTAGTGTACATCCCCAAACAACAGAATAGTACTGATAGCTCATCTTTTCTGATACAGCAGAGACCTCAAACCAAAGATGATGTAAGAGGTCTTGAACAGTGAAAGGCTGAAATGTGGTCACGAGAGGGGTATGGAAGGAGAAAGGTATCTCCTGCAGAACTCCAGAGGTGAACGGATGCAGAGAAATACACACAAGGGTCTCTCAGTTTCCCCACTTAATAAGTAATTGTAACCCTCTGCTACTTCGGTGTACAGAATTCCACCCTCTTTTATAAACATAATGGTTACTGAGCAGTATACAAATAACTAAATGCACCAAAAAAAAAAAAACAGTAGAAAGACTCTGACAGAAACAGGAAGCAGCAAGGGAGGAAAAATATTGCACAGATTAAATACTAAACAGAGACTTACGATGACAGTATCTGATTTTCTGTAGTGGGTTGCTGCACAGGAACAGGCTGAAGGCAAAGTAATGAAAATAACTTTCCACAGAAGTGATGGAACTTGTTACAAAAGCACGAGGTCAGGTGCTTAACAGCATTTTGGAAGGCCCAGGCATGGTGTGGAGAAAACAGTCCTCCAGGTCATAGAAGGGAGGGACTACATACATCTCCAGGAAAGGAGAATCAGCCCAAGGATGCAGAGCGTCCTGCGGCAAGGCAGAAGCTCCAGCTCCCAACAGACACTAGAAGCATCCCTCCTGGGCAGGCTGCTCATAAAGCCTCAGCACAGCTCCTGGCAGATGAGGATCATTGGAAGATTGGGTCAGATTGGTTTCCTCTGTGCTGTGACCTATACAGTCCCCAGTACAAAACCTGACCAGAGGCAGATGTGTGCATTCTTGTTGCAGGCTACAGTAGACTCAAAAGCCAGAATTAGAAGTTGAAGAAATACTGCATGCAAAAGAGTCAAACCTTTGCTTAGAATACAGTATTTCTGGCAACGTGGATGTCTCCTGAGCGTAGCCCATGTCTCTGGTACCTTTCTGGGAGAGCTCTGAAAGTGAAGGCAACAATTCCAGACTGCGAGTGGAGCTATATTTCACCAAGAACTTGAAAGGTGCTGGAAGCAATGAGGAGAATAAAGGCCATTTTACAATTTACCTCCACCACTAGATGTGCCACTGAATTTTGTCCCCCAAGTCCCCCTCACCCCTAACTTTGACGAAACACCTCCCTTTGGAGAAGTGACCAAATAAAAGTCCTACCCCATATAAGCAAATGACATATGGTCTCCTTGTCCAAGATCATAAAAGAACATTAGGAAAGCCAAAATGCTCCAGAAAGAGAGAGAAAAAATGGAACATCTGACTTAGTAAAAACCAAGCTGCCACTGCCAGAGACTAATGAACAGTTTGTTGGCTTCAACTTCTTTGATGATTAAACACCAGCTCCTGTTCCCGTCATTCCTGGGAGAGAAATTAAAGGACAAAGTAGTCCTCCAGTATGTTTTATTTTAAGGAGAGGGTAGGGGAAATAAGAATAATTTTGAAGGGAAGGAGACAATGTGCCTGCAACCTTTTGCAAAGAAACAAAGCAGTGTAAAAAGCACAGGAAAATATATGAAGGACAGAGCAAGATGGCCACAGTTCTTAGCAACCTTGTTTAAGAAAGCTGCTTTGCCCTCACAATGGATTGCCCATTTCCATGCAGATAAGACAAATCAATGGGTTCCAGATCTTAAAAAGCACCAGTTAATCTGACATTAGTAAAGACATGATAGCAATCTTTCCTTCTCCAAGATAGCATGAAGTCTGTTTTAGACTCTCACCTTTGCCTAGGGCAGGAAGCAGCAGCTCTCGTACTTATTGTGCTTTTCATGGGGAGAGTATTCTGCCAACATTCTGCTTTTAATTTATCTTCTGGTGCAAGCCAGTGCCCAATTTACAAGTCTGGAGTTCTGCATGACAACTGCTATACATAAAGTGACAACTATTTTAGATATTGTCCTTCTCCCTGTTCTTCAACTTAGAAGGTGAGAAATCCAGAATCTCTCTCCACCTCCCCTAATTTTGAATAACCAAATATCCCCAGATGTGGGTGAGAGGAGAACCACATTGTACCTGCAGTATTTCTGCCAGTAATGCAAGGGAACAAATGTGTTAGCTTCTAGGACAGGCTCTGTGCACCTCTGTGCAGCAGGTCTTTGTGATCTTGAACTCATTTTTCTTAGGACCTCGGAAGAACTTTGCATGGCGATGTTTCCCCTCACCAGTGTGATCTACTTTTGTAGTAATTTGCATGTGTTTAATTGCTGAATGCATGTCCAGAAACTGGGACATATCAGCTGTATCCTCAACAACTAGGGGTGTGCAAGTGAAGTGTCATCTTGTTGCCCTATTTCTCTCCTGCCACATTCCATCTCCATAGCACCTGTATTGTTGTTAGTCCTGCGCTATGTTAGCATGCTACATATTTGCGTTTTGCACACCCACAACAAACCATGCAACAGCATTGGTGGCTGTATCCCATTTCTTTACCCATCTCCCAGCTTCCCCTATTCCATCTATTTGTACTTCCTAGGCACTACCCTTACTGCCTTGCAGCGTATTACCAGTGCCCTGCTGCATACACATACAGGCACATCTGATATAGAGCCATTAAAGCTCAAAAATACGTATTTAATAATCATTTGTATCCAATTAAACATGCAACAACTAGCCTATTAAGCTAAATTGAATTTGAGCGAGACATTTAAACAGTGACTAGTGAAGATACGGGTTTCTAAAGCCTCAGAAGGCTGAGGGAAGAACACTGGATTATGCCAAGGGAAAGGTGAAGCTGGAAGACCAGTGACACTCCCTGAACTCTTTCAAAGCCGTTTCACAGCCTCTGCATGCACCTTCAGAGAATTTTCATTTTACAGTGACTTTCTTACCTCTTGCTTGCTGAGTGCTGCTCAATTCAAGTGGTCAACACTCATTATGCTTTCTAGCAGGAACAACACGGTAGCAGAAGAATGCAATTTCACTAAAAAATTCCCAGAACTCTTCATTCTTCTGGGCTATCATTTTTTAAGAATTACTATTATTTTTTAATGAAATGTCCTCTTCATCGTCTTGTCAAGAGGTTTATTGGACACCAATCTAATTGAACCATACTCCAGACAGGAGAGTTTCTGAAGCCCTCCAAATAGATGCTGACTGCCAGAGACTATAGGAAGAGAAGGGAGGAATGGCAAGGAGAAAAGGATACTTCTAAATCCTTCAAGAGACTTAGAAGCCCACTGGGATTAGGTACTCTAGAAAACACTTCTGTCTCTCTCTTTCAGCTCAGTCAATGCTAATTCTGTAGGAGACTTTGGGCACTTTAATCTATGTCCCATTTTCTCTTACCCATAATATTGAGACAGTGATGCTAACTTGCCTCCATGTTGCAGTTTGGGATCCTACATCTCTAGGCAAGTGCTAAGTGTGCAATGCACAGAAACTACTTTTTTTCCCTGGGAAATAAAACTTTAAACAGAGTTTATGATTTGCTGTGGCATTCAAGACCATCAGTGCAGCTTAGGGCTGCATGGGTAGGGAGTTATGGCATGAATGAAGCAATACTACTACCTTACGCAGCAGAATAAAACATTGTATATACAGTTCTGAGCACCAAAGCCGTGGCTCTTTCTGCATTATCAAGGCACACTGTGCTTGAAAGACAGTTTTAACTTAGAGAAAGAAGAGTTGTTATTCCATGGTAAAAAAAAAAAACCTGCTGCAAAGGTGTTATTTCCCTGGAGGTAGCTGGAGGCAAACAAATCCTTTAAAAGATGTAAGACAACTAACATGTCCTGTTTGGAATAATTGCCACAACTTTGCTGGCAACTCGGTGCAGACTGGCTTGACCAAAATGTTATAAGGTAGAGCTAATTTCCCTTAGCAAGCACAAGAATTTGATCACGTAGGAAAGACAATTGGGAGTAGGCAGAGATGATGTGGAATCAGGCACAGAAGATGCAGAACATTTTTATGGCAACATGGCTCAGTAAGGCCAAGTGCGGGGGTATACTAAAGGGAGAGGATGGCAGCCTGTGGTTTGAAAAACAAGGCTTGCTTTTCAACAGGCCCAAGAAAACTTCTGCAAATTATCGTACTCAAAAAAACCCCATGACTTTTGTACACACAGGCCCATTTCTATTTCTGGCGTGACTGATTCTACATGAGTACTTGGCATAGCTGTATCTGTGACCTCTATGCTGGCAGATTGTGTTAGAAGAAAAGGGCTAGCAGTCACTTGTGGTGTGAGCAGAGAACTGTAGTCATTCCAGGACAACTGTAAGGTAGAAGGATACCAACTGATAACCCATTCCTGGCAATATCTACCATCTAGGGTGCTGACCACATCAGGTATCATACCTCCCGGCTACCTCTGCTTCCAGTCATGCCCTTGATTGTGCCTGGGCAAAGCCAAAGGAACCAGACTGAGCAGCAGCAGCACACACAGTATGGCCTACGCTATCTTTCTGCCACTTTAGCAATCCAAGTCCTGGCTGCAGGAGCATAAATCTGATGGATGGGTGCAGTGTAGTTAACTGACGATAGCCTTCAAAATGCAGCTTATGAAACACTCCTGATCCTGCTGAACGAGTCAAGTTTATTACAGGATGCATGAGGCAAAAAACAGATTTCAGCAGGCTGTAGAGCTCCACAAGCAAGCAGACTTGGACTTCATGGCCAACTGGATGGCAAAGAACAAGCTGCAGTCCTTGTCCATGCTGAATGAGTGCTCTCTGCAGTACCAGGACCAACAGTCCTGGAGCCAAGGAGCTCTATTTGCAGAGCTGGCTGAAAGTTGTTGGCAGGAAGCCCATGTGAGCTCGGTAAATAAAGTATCCAGATAATAAAAATACCCAAAGGCACTGTTTAATTTTTCGGAGGGTTCTGATACAGCCAGCAATATTGCGAGGGAACAGAAATCTTGCAGACAGGAACAGGAGCACAGGGCAAAGCCGACCTTCCAGAAGAGAGGAACAAAAGACACCTGGTAGATATGATGGCACTCAGCCTCTAGAGCTAAATCCCCACACTCATTTACAAGGGAGAAGAAGATCAGCACTCAGGAACTAAACTGAGATTCAGGAAAACCAGGATCATACTGGAGCTGGTGTGTGGTGGACCTTCAAGTCTGCTTGAACCTCAGTTGAAAACTTGATGAATAAAAAGGTCAGTACTTTGTGTATCCATGACCTGGGAATGCAAAGTGCACAGGAAGGGAGATGAAAGGCACAAGCTGCCTTCTCCTGCAGTCCCAATGACGTAAAACGAGATCCTGTGGCAGCAGGTTGCTGCAGTGGAAGAGGGAGATGAAGTCCAACTTGCAAGATGTAAACATGTTTAGGTTTGCTTTCCTTTTCACTAGAGCCTCAGGTGGGAGCTCACAGCATCCTGCAAAGAGGGGGGTGAGGGATGTGTAAGAGTGCACACCCCAGCCTGGTGTCCTGCTGCACCCTGGCAGATGGAAGACAGCCAGCTGCATGCACCCTGCAGGCAGTGGTGTGGAAGGCAGCAGGGGCTGTGGAATCCCACCTTTCACTTCTTTATCTGCCACTTTTCTGGCTGGAGCTGCCCCGACAGTCTGCTTGTGCCAGAGCAGCAGAGACTGGCAGCATTTCATCCCACAGGCATGCACTACCTCCTTCCCCAAAATGATCCCTTTCATCTGACTAGAAGGCCTTTCTGGATCTACAGACAGCTCAGCAGATCCTTTCCCTTTCACCATCATTTTTCCTTGAATGTTCATTTTTCTCTGTAGCCTAGCAACTCCGCACAGACTCAGAATATTAACAGCTCCTGTCCCCACACACAGTCTTCTCCAGAGGCCTGAAAAATGTGATAGCAGAAAGGCTGAGAGTGGTAGGAGCGAGCACGAGAGATGTAGGGAGCACGCAGGGAGCCTATATCAGCATTCAGAAACAGCAAAGCTATTCAGCTGTCGTATCTGCCACCTTCACTCAACATGTACATAACATATAGAGCTATATATAGCCCCATTTATTTACATATTCAAATAGCAACACGACACGCACGCCCTTGTATTCAGAACTAGGTTCTATATGGAGGTGCTGGCACTCTTGCGCACGTACGCTCTATTGCTGCATGCTATAAATATATATATGACAAGATGTCATCAGGTCAGAGCCTCAAGATCTAATACGGTTTTCAATCAACCACATGAAGTTTTCACTTGTGGGAAGATACTTCTGCAGTAATCTTCTCCAATGCTGCAGCACTTCTATTGAAACAGGTGGCCATTTGGAACATTGTTCTCAAATACAGCTTTTTTAATATATACATATATATAAATATATAAAGGCTGTGGGAGTTCTGCCTGTAATGTAAAAACCAAAGCAGGAAAAAATTATCCGGGACAGTTTTCTGCAGTAACAATGCTAACTACTACAGGAATGCCAGAGTGCAAGCTGAAGTGGTTCATGCCACTGCCATACAACGCTGACATGTTCAGATCTAAAGATAACTTGGCTCGTTCAGGAACAGATGGAGCACTGCAATACATAGCACTGTTCAGCTGAAAGCGTGCTGCAAACCATATAGCCGTGGACTCTCATCCTCTCCAGTATGACTCCTTTCCTGCTGTGGGGTGGAGTCATCTATGAAAAGGAGAGTGAACATAAGTCTGTTCAGTGAGAGCACAGAATATTCTCATGGGGGAATCACCCAGCGAGCCAGGCATCTGAACTCATTCTCAGTCCTGGAAGTGGGGTTGACTAAGCCCTCCTGAGGCTCAGACTTGTGATACTGGAGGACTTGCAGAGCTGCTCCTTAGGGAAAATGGCATCATGGCAAGATGCGTAGTGGGGATGTATAAATGCCTATTCTCAGTAAGCAGCTCCACCACGTTTTGTTAGTGCTGCAAAACCCAGGGTTTGGTCTAGGAATCAGCCAGTCCATCCAACTGCTTGGCCATATCCAAGTTGTTCCAGTTGCACAGATAACAGGCTTCCTGCATACCCTCCCATTAATTTATCCTGCGAATGCTAAAGGATTTCTAGGAGGAAATCAGCATGGTAGAATAGAAAGCCTCAGGGGGAAAGAGTCATACTCTAGCTCAGCAGCTTCCAGTTTTTCTTCAGCTGAGAGCTTATTTCAGCAAGGCTTCCACAGCTCATTATCAATTGATCTATGTCCATGGTAAAATCATGCAATTCAGCCAACAAAAATATTTCATTCAAGAACATCATTAATGGCAAAGACATTAGAGCCTTTCAGCACAAACACAGGGGACTCCTTTATAGGGGATGCTATGAAGCTTTCCCCCACTCGCGTGGGGACAGCTCCAGGCAGGACTGCTGCTTTACCAGACTGCCCTCTGCTACACACACCTCAAGTCCATGGGACCTCCATCTCAGAAGGAGTTGCTGGCTCCTTGTGCAGATCCTAGCTTTCATCTGACCATTGCATTTGAAGAAACGGTATGGTGATCTTTGGGTTGTTACTTAGCAGCTTGACTCTAAGATGTAGTGAATTCACTGGGCTGTCTCTACAGGTAGCCAACATCAAGGCCAAGGATGCAGGGAGAATTCTGTCACTGGAATAGGATAATTTTCAAAATATTACAGAAGATAGATAAGATTATTCCCTTCTACGAGTTGCCATAAATACAGCAAATATTGACATATGAGTCACACTGACCTATTTTCTACTTTTTAACCCAGGCCAATCTCTTTGTAACCAATTTCGTAACCAAGAATGTGGAGTACATCAGGCTCCTTCACAATGGTTTGCTTTTTTCTTAACTGCTTTGCAACTGCAAGATCACCACCCTGCTGTGGAAGGATCAAGTTTTGGGGCAGAAATGGGAGCACTGCTTGTTAGAATTTCAGCAACCATTCCCACATCTCATCACACACAAGTTCCCTGAGACCCAATGCTTTACTTGTCTCCATGCACTACCTTAGTCTAAGAGCTGCCAAAAAGGACCTGGGGGTACTGTTGGATAGCAAGCTGTATGTGAGCCACCAGTGTGCCCTTGCAGCCCAGAAAACCAACTGCATCCTGGGCTGCATCAACAGAAGCATGGTCAGCAGGTCGAGGGAGGTGATCCTGCCCCTCTACTCTGCGCCGTGAGACCTCACCTGGAGCACTGCATCCAGATATGGAGTCCTCAACACAAGAGAGACATGGATCTGTTGGAGTGTGTCCAGAGAAGGGCCACAGAAATGATTTGAGGGATGGAACACCTCCCTGTGAGGGCAGGCTGAGAGCTGGGGCTGTGCAGCCTGGAGATGGGAGGGCTCCAGGAGACCTGAGAGTGGACTTTCAGTAGCTAAAGAAGAGCAATAAGAAAGAAGGGGACAGATTCTTTCGGCGGATATGTTATGATAGAACAAGGAGAAATGGTCTCAAACTAAAAGTGGGAAGATTTAGACTGTATATAAGGAGGAAGTTTTTTACAATAAGGGTGGTGAGGCACTGGCACAGGTTGCCCAGAGAGGTGGTGGTGTCTTGTCCCTGGAGACACTCAAGGTCAGGCTGGACGGGGCTCTGAGCACCTGATAAACCTGGAGGTGTCCCTGCTCATTGCAGGGAAATTGGACCTGATGAACTTCAAGGGTCCCTTCCAACTCAAATGATTCTATGATTTAATTCCACGTCTTTCAGCATAATCGGTAATTTCTGTTAAGGTGGAATGTTGTGTGAGCATATGTTGACAACTGATGCTTGGCCTTCTCAACTGTATCGGTGCCGGTAAGTCACCCCAAAACCCAGAAGTCCTTATGGGATAACAACTGGAAGAACAGGCAAAGCAATGTAAGCTCTAGAAATTGCAGAGAAGATGGCTTCCCGCTATGGATTAGAGGTCCTCTCTCCCCTTCTACAACTGTCTTTATTTCTCCAAGCAATAGGAAAAAACATCAGGAGGCTGCTGCTTCCCTTCAGCTAGCCATGGGGTTCTGTGTTTATGCAGAAGTTACTTCCTATTGCTGGAGAAACATGGGAGAAAGCCAGCCAGGTGACTACATGTAACTGATGGCAGCATGCACAGGATACTGCTCACAGCCATAGAGAAGGACCTTCCTTCTCATTCTGTTACCTCTTTCCTTCAGGAAAATACCATTTCATATGTACAGAACTGCCACTGCTTGATTTTCCAAGCAAGCAGCCACCCAATGCATTACAGCCCTGCACACAAGTGACAATTGCTGCATGACCTAAGTGGTACTGAGGCAATCTTTGGCAGAGGAAGGCACAGACCATTGCCAGCTCTGAAGAAACCTACCATCTCAGCCACATGCTTGGAATATCACAGTTTAAATGACAGTGCACAGAATCCCCTAGCACATGAAATTAAGCACAACTCTTATTTGTCCATGCCAGCACAAAATCTGGGTACATCAGAGCTGTACTATTCTTCTTATGCTACACTATAAGAATTTGGCCCTTCAGCACCAAGGCATCCTCTGCTACTTGCAACAGTACCATCCCAGGAGCCTACAGCAATCCAACAGGACTGCAGCCCCTGCAGTACTATTACAACACACCACCCATTCAGCTCAGCACCAAAGATGCATCTTTACTGTGTTTTGGCAGTCTTCAATATTCAGCAACCTTAAATACTGGGACATAGCATACTCACACACACATTTAGACACTGCAGTGCTGTGAGGCTGGAGATAGTTGAGGCTAGAGGGACACCGTTATGGTACTGGAGTGTCCTGTCATACTTACAGCATATAAACCAGAAATCTCTGACTGTAGGATCTAAATACTCGAACCTTTAAAACCTTTGCATATCCAAACACATAGAATAGACTGACTGGAAAATATCTGTATATCATTTTTTTTTTCCCATTGAAAATGGTTGCCAACAAAGCAGAATATATTTGAAGAAAATGTGTGGTAGTATAATATAAAAGGCCAGAAATCTCTCCTTAGAAACTTGAGTTTTAAAACTCAAGACATCCGTATCAGTGGAAAATCTTCTCCAGGTGTATACTGTGTTTCCTGCCTGCTATTGCAGATGTACAGATGGTCCACTGGAAGGGGCTCAAAGGCCAAGAGATGTGCTCATGTGTCCAGTAGTCTAAGAAGCTGCTGTCTCTCATACCAAGTCTATCCATCTACACTGCCTTCTTTCACCAACTATGCTCAGCATACAGCAGAATCACCTGTGTATTAGTGTGCATGGGTTATGCTGATATGGGATTCAGCTAGGCAATGCACATTCATTCTCCAGTGAAAACAGGACTACAAAGCCTGATCAGGACAGATTCCTGTACAAAGGCTATTTCAGGCCTGCCTGATAGATGAAATATTTGACATAGTGGAAAGGGTGGTGCACCCCTGATGGTAGCATAACAGGTTGTAGGATGATCTTTTCTGGACAAGAACACCCTTGCACACCTGTAGCAGAAATGCTAAGTCACGGCCTGAATCAGTGATGGAGCACCTGGTGGGAGTTTGAGCAACCTGGGGGAGGTTGCTCCCCAGGGGGAGCAACCCAGGGGAGCTCAGCTGCATGCAATGAACCTGAGTGACCAGAAGGAGTAGAGCCAGGATCCACCCCTTCCCAGATCTCATTTAAGGGTTGGCAGGGGGTGGAGATGGGGGGAATTTCACTGGAGGTTTCTGTATGCCTGAGGTCTTCTGAAGGTAAGCAGTTTTTTTTTTTCCTTTTTTTTTCCCTTTCTCCTCTTCCCCCCTTTATTTCTGTGCCCATGGCTGTTGTGTCTGAGTGAATCCTCACTTGCTGCAGCTTGGGATCTGCTGTCTTATTGTGCTTTCCATTGTGTTACAACACCTAATCCACCTTCTTCTTGGGTTAAAGGGAGATTTATGATGCTTGTAGCTCATAGTTTTAGTTTTTTTACAAAAAAAAGGAGTTACAAAAACTACTACACAGTTTTAGTTTTTTTACAATAGCTTGTAGCTTATTGTTTGCAAATGACACCAAGCTGGCAGGAAGTGTTGATCTGCCTGGGGGTAGAGAGGCCCTACAGAGAGATCTGGACAGGTTGGATCTCTGGGCTGAAGCCAATGGGATGAGGTTCAACAAGACCAAGTGCTGGGTCCTGCACTTTGGCTGCAACAACCCCAGGCAACGCTACAGGCTTGGGGCAGAGTGGCTTGAAAGTTGTATGGAGGAAATGGACCTGGGGGTATTAGTTGATGCTCAGCTGAGCATGAGCCAGCAGTGTGCCCAGGTGGCCAAGAAGGCCAATGGCATCCTGGCTTGTATCAGAAATAGTGTTGCCAGTAGGAGTAGGGAAGTCATTCTTCCTCTGTACTCAGCCCTAGTGAGGCCCCACCTCGAGTACTGTGTCCAGTTTTGGGCCCCTCACTGCAAAAAAGACATTGAGGCCCTGGAGTGTGTTCAGAGGAGGGCGACAAAGCTGGTGAGGGGTCTGGAGCACAGGGCTTATGAGGAGCGGCTGAGGGAGCTGGGATTGTTCAATCTGGAGAAGAGGAGGCTCAGGGGAGACCTCATCGCTCTCTATCCCTACCTGAAGGGAGGTTGTAGTGAGCTGGGGTCGGCCTCTTCTCTCTTGTAACTAGTGACAGGACGAGGGGCAATGGCTTCAAGTTGCGCCAGGGGAGATTTAGGCTGGACATTAGGAAATACTGCTTTTCTGAAAGAGTGGTCAGGCGCTGGAACGGGCTGCCCAGGGAGGTGGTGGAGTCACCGTCCCTGGAGGTGTTCAAGAAATGTTTAGATATAGCGTTGGGAGATATAGTTTAGTGGGGTTGTTGGTGGTAGGTGGATGGTTGGACTAGGTGATCTTGTAGGTTTTTTCCAACCTAGCTCATTCTATGATTCTATAGCTTTCTGGGGACATGCATTACATCCTTCTTGAACAGGGGTAACTTATTTTCCTAACAAGACAATTTGGTTTCTTGTATTTCAATCAAACTTCAAGGAATTAGGAGGAGGCATTGTCTGCTATTTTCCTGTAATCCCCAAGTAATCACCTGAGTGCTGGCACTCCCATCTGACAGCACTGTGGTGAGAGGTGATGATAGAGGAGTAGGGAGCAGGAGGCAATGAAGTGAAATATCGAGGTTAGCTTTGCCCAGCATTCTGCACCAACCACTAACCTGTCTGCACTGCAGACTGCTGCCCAGCAAAATGTATCTCCAGTTCCACAAATATCACTGCTTTAACACCTTGTATATCCCTGCGAACAGTTCTTTATGGAAGGCCTGCTTCTTACACTAGCCCTCTACAATAATCCTCTTGTAACTTTTCAACTTGTCACCAGGTTTATAAAACTTTAAAGCTAGTGCTATAACAAACTGAAACAATGTTATTGCAGATGTAGGAGAGCATCTTGGGATGAATAAATTATAGGAGCCACAAAGAAATCACGGCGACAGCGGCTGCATGCTCCAAGTTGCTTACGGTGTGCAGATACATGGTGGGGGAGCAGGTTTAGGACTGCTCAGATCATAGGGAAATTAAAGCATTACGAAGGGTAACTATCTCTTCTAAATGCATACAATGCTTCTGGTTGGTTTTCCTTATTGAAATAGGTCATGAGTGCTTGAAGGGAGTCTGAACTGTCTGGTACTAGAAAAATATGCCCCTGAAGATGAGTGAGGCAAGGCTTCAGGTGGAAATAGCAGCCTCCACTCCCACCCTGCAGCAAATGCTGCTGCCCTGAATGGGCCGGTTCTCAGCTGTCTGCTGAAAGGGCATGCAGGGGAAGGCTTCCTGCTCCTGAAGCAGTTGGTGCTGGATACTATCAGAGCTGGATCTAACCAAGTAAGCTGGCTGAACGAGACTACTGAAATGATGATGACTTTGGGCAGCATTATGGGCATGTGCCACAAGGACGGAAGTCAGTGCATTTTTCTGGCTGCGGAGTGATGTGAGCTCCAGTGCTGGCAGCACTCCTTACTCTCCTGGTTCAGAAGTGCTGCTGCCTGCTCCATGGCTGAGGCACCAGAGGAGGAGGTCTGCGCACAGCACTGTCTGCATACCATAATACACCACCAACCACATATGGTTGAATTACAGCAAGTGCACAATAACCTGTAGCAAAATGGCATTTGCAAGATAATTTCTCCAGCCCACTTCCTCAGAGGGCATCTAGGAAGTACCATCCTTCCTTTCTTAGCAGATCCACTGAGCTACAGAACATCATTATGAAGGTGCTTCTCTTTCCAGGCTGCCTTTAAAACCCTGACTTGCAAATTTGTACGGGAGAATTCTCTGGCCAGGCCTTTCATCTTCATGGATCAGCACTTCCCAGAGGGTCTGCCACTCAAATGTGCCCTCCCCGGTACCTGTTTGGCCTGGTCCCTGGCATCCTTTCCAAGCATTTCAATTGATGTCACTGCTCTTGGCTCAGCAAATAATCCTTCTAATCAATGACAAGAACAGAGGCTGCAGCTCATCATTGCTTAGCAGGGCTAAGAGGAGTACACAGTAATAAAGCATTACTTGAGCAAGTGAGCTTGAAAATATGGCTGACCACACACGGGCAGCAGCTGTGGTGAATGAGATGTCATTTTTTTAAAATAAGGACAATAGTTTTGGTCCCTCATGATTAGGAGATCGTTACAAAGCCAGCAGTGTACCTAGGAGCCTCCTTTAACCCAGCATGACTCTATCTGCACTGTACCATGTCATAGTGTCAGGGCATGACCCTCAAAAAGATAAGATGCTTTGCCTTTGTACAGCAAGGAACCAGGAGACACCAAGCTTGTACAGGCTATTGCAATGCATTCTGTGCATCGGTGTCTGGGAACTTCCAGTGTGAAGACACAGTTGTGTTGTCTTTGTGTAGCCCTGTAGTCTCCAGAATTGAAATGTCATAACATAATAACATTCCCATGGGAGCGGAGTAAAGAGTGCCACTTAAATTGTGGGTGGAGCTGCATTCCTCCAAAACACCACATCCAGCCAAACTCCTGTGGAAAACAACTTCTTGAATCACGCCATAGCCAGGCACTGGCAGCACTTGCTCCCCACCATCATACAGCCAGTAAATGCCAGGAGTCCCAGGGATAGGCATGGGAGAGCTGGGGGTTCTCCTCAGCCTGCCCATCCCATTGTTCCAGAAAGGATGTCTGAGGATTAATTAATTATCCTACAAGGGGCAGTAAGTAATAACACTCCTTGTGGAACAATAGAAGCTATTTGGTTGCCATGGCAACTCAGCTCCACTTGTGTGCCTTTAATTTATTCATTGCACAGTCCCTTCCCCAGTCACACACAATGCCAAAAAAATGCCTTGTTTTTCTTGCCAATCACCATGTCCAGAGCAGGGGTAAGACACAGCCCTTTCCCCGGGGCATCTGTCACCCAGAATGATGCACATAAATCTCTTCAGCTTGGAAAACTGTGTCCCATGAGATTCTGCTCCCTACAGGCTTGATTTTGGTTCTGATCTTTTAAGCCCTTTTGAAGCTGCCTCACCATGTTGCTTATAACCTTGAGTAGGTTCTTTTGTAAAACAAATAGGCAGAAAGGATGGCCAGGAGTCTGTGCTTGTCAGCCTGTACGGAGAGCCAGGACAGATGATCAGAAGCACAGAAGCGATGGGCCATGGCAGCATCAATAGGAGTGTGGCATAGGCAGTGCCTAGCGCTCACTCTGGTTACAGCCATGCCATGACTACCAAAACACTCGGTGTCTATCTGCAGTGCTGCCCACATTCTGTAAGACCTGGAGTGATGTGCAGATGGAGATCCATGCAGATCCAACCTGCTCTCCCCTACACTCCACAGAGGTTTCTCTGCAATCTCAATCATACACTTTTTGCCCCAGCGGTCTTTCTGCAGAGGAAATATGGTATGCACTGGAAAGGGGAGAGCATTGCTCTCACAAGGAAAGGGTTGGAAGTGTTGCAAAGAGAATGGCTGCTAGCAAAGAGCATGGCGTGCCTGACTACAGCAGGTGTGTGGCAAAAGACTTGGAAAGACCATACAGCCCATGGGGACACCTCCAACAGGAGCTTCATCCTGAACCTGCAGCACTTAGACCTCTTCTGTTATCTATGGAGGAAGATCAGGGTAATTGTAGCAGGTAAGCTGAGAATAAATCCTTCACTCCCTGCAATTACATTTGTGCAATCTGGGGTCCTGTATGACATTTCCAGACTCCAAATTTTTCATCCTGACTTTAGCAAGGAAGGTGGCAGCTGCCACATAGGAATATTCAGGTCCAACTGGAGACTGGGGGAGGAGGTGATTTCAAGTTAATCTCTGTCCTGACAGGCAAGATAGATGGAACTGGGTTAAGCCATCTGCCTTTTCTAAGTTGAGCTTAACCTCAAGCACAGTTACCCAATGTAGTGAGGACTGAGGGCTTTGCCTGAATTTCTGTATGTACACACTGCCCAGTGTCACTATTAACACGTGTAACATGCCATACAGAGAATGATAGTAAAGGCTGGGCTAGAGAAAACAGGGCAGGGGAGTCCAGAATCAGATAATTAGGACAGGAGCATTGGGAGACCAAGATTTTAACAGACTTGATCAGTAAGAGCTCTAAGCTGGCCTAGGATTCTCCTGCATGGGTCAGGACTGAGGAATAGGACAAGCTGCTGCCAGATGGTCCCCATCCATCCTCCTGGCAAGCAGAGGGACTTGAAGGAAAAGCCTCTGGGCAGGAGGGAGGAAGGCAGAGCTAGGTGACAGATCAGTGCAATGCAATGGGGAGAAATCTCTTATCTGAGCAGAGAACAATTTTCTTCAGTGGCAGGAAAAGCTCCAGCCTATCAATGCCACCCCAAGCACACAGATCACCGTGAGATGCCTCCCTTTCCAGTACAGATCTCTAAAGAAATGCCAAAGTGCCACCAGCAAGCATACTAAGCCAGTATCTGTTTTGCAACTTTGCAGTCACAGGCTGACTGTAAAGCTACTCCTGCTGTTGTGTCACTGGAAAAATACAAGCAACTACTTTGAAGGAATAAGCATCAATGGCTGGAGGAGACAACCAGCACCATTACCATTTTGTAAGAGATGAGAGTCTGCTCTGGATAAGTTGTAATTAGCTCCAGAGATGCCAGCCAAGTTTCTCCATCCACGCATTGACAGATGACACTCAGGATGCTTCTCTGAGCTAGTGGATACTAACCTTACTAGGATTTATCTTATCAGGAAGCAAACTACAGTCCTTCAGTCACATCACAAATACTGCCAGCAGAGGCAGGCATGTACCACAGAGATCCATCACGCCAGCCTTGTCTTGGGAGGGTTTAATTTCAGAATTGTTTTGGTCTGGAGCTGGGCTGTGGGGCCAGTAGACAGGCAGTCCCAGTGACACAGGCCAAGCAGTGGGTGGAAAGAGCAAGGCTCAGACTGAAACCAGTATGATGAGAAAGAAATTTGGAGACCTCATTTAGTACAGCCCAATGATGTGCTGAACTTTCTTTTTCATCACACTGAACATGAAGAAATCACACTTGAATTCCTTATGCTTTAGTGATGAAGAACTGTCTCAAATCATGGTACAGTATCTCTCATAATCCTATGTCCAATGAGGAAAAAAAGCATGTTTTATACCAGACAATTACCACTTCTCCTGCAGCAACTTCCCAGCAGTCACAGGGAAGATCTGCAGGAGGAGCTTAAAGAAGCAAAGGTGCCTGGCCTTTTCATCTGGGCACCCTGAGAGCTCAGGTGACTGCAAGGAGACATTGTATTGGATGTGCATCTCAACCAGAAAAAGGAAGAATTAGCCTTTTGTTTTGCTTGGTTTTCATCCCAAACTCACCATGTTGACTTCAGAGATCTGGTCAATGCTGGAGATATGAATGCTCATTCCCACTGTGACAGGGTTACCTGAAACACAAATGAACTGGGTTAGAACCATATGCAGACTCTCTCCTCCTGCTTGCTATTACAGCATTGAATAAAAATGCATGGATACGATTTGAAGCAGCCTCACATTCCTCAAGTATCCAGAATTTCAAAGTCACATGTGCTCAGATTATTAGAGAAAAATAGACTTGTCTAACTCCCAGCTTGATTCTTTAATTCTTGGAAGTTAATCACTCCCCTTAGTTACACAATTATCTCTGGTTATTCCAAATAACACCTTCAGAGACATCAGCAGGCTCCCAGAGGTCTTGCAGAAGATGTTGTTGATTGACCATACACAGAACATAGCAATCAAACCCATGCAACGCATGGGCAGGAAAGATACTCCAGCTCATTTCTCCATCCTCCCACCAGCTTTGCTGTACCAAACAAAGCCCAGATGAGTTTTAATACCCAAGACACCAGACAAGTACAGGCAACAGATCCATTAAGTAAGAAACCAGCATTTCTACAGTGGCTTTTCAGAGAAGTGAAGAGCAGTGCTGGGATTAGAGAACAAATTCCCCATTTTACCATTGGCATGAGGGTACACCATCCCATATCCTCTTGCTTACAGTCACCCAGATGTGGTAGACATCTGCACACAAGTTCTCTGGGGAATGCAGATATTTCCTTACCCCGTGACCAAGCTGTTCTCACGCTGCTGTAAAGGCCACAGACTGCAGCATGCAGGATGAGATGGTGAAGAAATACCACCCAAGGGCAGTCACAGCCAGACCTACCACCCTCCTGTCCATGCACAGCAAGTGCTGTTACCACTTCCCACAGACCAGTAGAGTCAGGGCAGAAGCAGCACATTTCAGCCAGTACTTTCAGATGTATGGGCATCCTGGCTAGATTAACTTGCACCCAGTTAAGCCTGAGACCCTCTGACAAGCAGATCCCTCTGTGAGGCAACAGGACAGCCCGTTCAGTGGGACTTAAGCTGTGTAAAATGATTTGCAGAGAGATACACATCCTCTGCTAAAACTAGCACAAGGTCTACCTACTGCAGCTTGAGATGGGATTTCTGAGAGCCACCACTCACCCGTCAACCCTGCAGCTCCAAAGTACAAATTCAATCCCACTGCAGCCAGCACCCCTTTTCTCACATGTGCCAGGTAGAAAATGTTTCCTTGCAATGTAGTACAAGAGAGGGGAAGGCAAGCAGCTTTGCTGCTCAAGGTATTAACTCTTCCATGGACTTATTAGTAGATCTAAGTGCTGAAATATTTACAGATAATCATGAAATGGCTTAGAAAGTAATTAGGAGATTAGGGTAGAGGGGAGAACCACACAACTGGAAATGAAGTGATTTTTAAATTATATGTTTCCAGAAGTAGGGAAGTAGTGTCATTAGGGCTGCCTTGTGATTGGGTGTACTGTTAACCAAGACCCTCTGTTGCAAATTAAGCAGCATTATCCTTTAATGGAATATGAACAACACTGAAAACATCAGAATCAACAACTGTAATTAGACCCTGCTAAGCAAATCCCCTGAAAGAGGCAGTGCTCTTCTGCAGCACCCCTGGCTCACTGTCAGTGGTGCCAGGGACAGAGTGCTCAGGAGACCTTGCAGAGCCTCCAGAAATCCCCATTCAGGGCAGGCTCCCAGCCACATCCTTGTATTTCTCTGCTCATCTGTCACAAGGGAACCAGGTGGGAAAATAACCACAGGTTACTCTGTGACAGCCACCCTTCTCACATCCTGCACTGTGCCAGAGGCCGACAGCGGCACCAGTATAGCTCTTCAGGAAGCCTCACTTCAAGTTGTTTGCTTTTTTTTCTGCAATCAGGACCTTGTTGTGATAGCAGCCATAGCAGGAAGCATCACTGCCCTGAAGATCTTACTGACTAATTGGCTGCAGGAGGAAAGATAGGGCCGTGTCAGGGCTGCAGCAGAGCTGGGGAGAAGCCAGCTCCTGAGTCCTGAGCCCCACTGCATGCCAGTGTTGTTTCCTCCAAGAGATGCCCAGCTGCCTTCTTTGCTTCCAGTTTGTCAGCACTGGTGAATGTGGTCCTGTGGTTGGGTGTCCTTTCCTTCCTTGATGCAAAAAAAAATAAGTGTTTCTTCACCCCTGCCATGCAAGAGACCCACTGAAACAACTGGCCTGGGTGGCAATAGGAAGCACTGACAGTGGTGATATGCAAATATTTGTCAAATACAGAGACTATCCAATCTAATCTATCTGTCTAGACATTTGTGCTGTGTTCATCACCATGGTATCTGAGTGCCTGGGGTCATGCAGTGACTCAGTGTCAGAGCTGTGGATAAGATCCAGACCTTCCAACTCCCAGCTCCAAGACAAGTGCTGGAGCGGAGATCGGACGCGTTGCTCCCCATCAGTCTGTGCTCACCCACACCCAGTGCTTGTGCCCAGTCAGCAATGTTCCCAATGGCCACTCTGGGCGCTGCCAAGACCTCTACACCCCATCCATCATGGCAAGTGGGAGGCTCCACAAGCTGCTTCCATCCCCTGGGGTGTGGATCTGTCAGCCCACTCCAGAGATGAAGGTATGCCAAGTCCTGTCCTGGACCTACACTTAGCTTGATTCCCAGGAAGCCATTTCACCTTCTCCATTCCCATTGTGAAGACTGCCCTTCCACCTCCTCAGGACAGCACACGTGCATACACAGCCAGCAGAAAATACTCGCCCTACCTCTTACCACAACCCAGAGAGAAACTAGACCGGCTGGTGTCCAACATTCTGGCTGTAAGTAGTACACAGAATAAACAAAGGACATCAATTCTGCCAATGTTAATAGCTTCAGGCAAGAGGGATACAAAAAGTAGGGTATTTAAAATACAGGATAACGTCATCTGAATTTGTTCAAAAGGCAGAGCTCTGCGTCTGCGGATATGAAAAGATCCAAAAGAAAATTTGATATTAAAGATTTATGCTTTTATCTGCAAACTAGACCTTTGCCCCTTAAAGAGAATGCTTATGCCTAGAAAAGGGTTGTAGGCAAGTTCACAAGTGAGAGAGTGTAAGAAACTCTGCCACTTCCACCAGTGAACAGCACCGTCACGCATCTTCATTTCTCACCACCACTGGAGAAGTCACCAACATTTTGTCCTCAAAGCAGTTTGACGTCTGTGAAAAATGTTCTCAGGGGAAGTTGGAAGGAAAGCAGACAAAAGAGTTATAATAAAATCAGTCCTTTTTCTGCAAGTGATACTTGTCAAATACAAAAACAGCCAAGGTAGAGAACAAGTTGTGCTAATCTGCAATATTTTTCCAGCAACCAGTTATTACTTTCACATTTTATTTTATAATGTTTTAAAGCCCCAGAACCCAGCATCTTGTTGCTACAGAAGCCATCCCTGTGGCACAACTGCAGAGGAAAGGTCATGTTCCCAAGCCTGTCTGCTTGCACTGCAGCCAGGGGTGATGGCAGCCTGGATCAAGGCATTTCTTCCAGCTTTCAGCCTCCTAGTTCAGCTGCAGGAGGAAGCAAAATCTCTAGCACAAAATACAGTGTAATGTGGCTCCAGACACAAGATGCTGACTTGGGCAACTGGTCTGTACTAAGGTCCACACTGTGGAACCCTCTCTGCTCCTAACCCAGAATGTTAAGCTAGAGTAAGTTTGGTTTCTCTGCCATTAAATTTATAACTGTAATATAGAAATGGTCAAAGACTCAAGAACAGTGCGCAGACAAAGAGAACTTATATTATTATCCACTAAAGCCACAACGCTTTTATAAACTACAGCTAATGCTTTGAGTAACCTGGTTCATGCATCTCTGAGCGTGTGAACCTGGCAATGCTGGCACAGCAAAGGCTTGTAGTTGCTAAGGGACAGGCCTCAGCCTCAAGTCTATCCTCCAGCCAAAACTATATGAGCAAAGGGTTGACAAGAATCTTGGGAGGTTGCACAGCTCATATCCTCCACAGAAGCAGACTCAAGTAGACTTAAAACCTCTTCAGTGGAGGCTTTCTTTAAAACCACCAGCACCAGAAATTCCTTAGCTCCCCTGGACAATCTCATGCATCTGACTGCACTGAGAAAGCTTTACTTGAATAACCAAATTAAACCTTCTCCGCTGTGCAAGCATAGTTGATTGTGTCTCATCATCTCCCACCCTCCCCCCCACCAATGATAGAGAAAGAATAAATCAATCATCCTTCTTTGACAACAGCTTTTATGTACTGAGAAACCATGACATCCCTCTCCCTCCTCCACTAATACTGTTTTTCCTAGATTAAATGCACCTGAGTTCTCCAACCTCTCCTTGGAGGTCATGTTTTCTAAAGCTCTAACAATTAGTGCTGTTCTCCTCTGGCCTTTTGCCAGTTTGTCTACATCTCTATTTTAAAGCATGGTAGCCAGACTCTGAAGTAAAGACAACATGTCACCAGCACAGAGGGGAAAAAAAAACAACCTCCAATGTATAGCATTCTCCTAAACCACTTTGGGTGTATTCCTGCCCAGAAGCCTCTCCAAACCCATGGCTTCCCTCCTGAGACCTGCTCACTGTGGGTAAGAGTTCAGAGATATTAATGGGGCAGCCCTGTTCTTAACATCCAAGAGCATCACATGTAGAAAAGAGGGAATGCAGCGCTGCCTTTCGGCCAAGAGTGAGGCTCATCCAACACAGCTCTATGCATGAGTCCCAGTGTTGCCTGCTTGCACCCTGCCTGTGGCATTACTGGTCTCCAAGATTCCTGCAGTAGCACTAGAACTTCTTTAAAGTCTTCTGCTGAGTAAAAGCCAGAGAAAATGAGCTTTCAAACACCAATGTTCTATGCAAAGAACAGGTCAGTGCCTCAACCTACAATGGGGCGTAATGCTCTGTCCATGCATGCTCTCCAGAAGCCGGAGGACAGCAGTGGCACTAGAGCCCAGAAGCAGCAAGTCCCAGACAAGATTGCCCTGTGTTGGCTGGCAGAAATGTTTCTGCAAAAGCAGGCAGTACAGGCTGACTTGGAGAGGGCAAGATTTCTTCTTAGTTGCCGCTATGGGACTGCAGTGCCTTACTTGCATTTTCAACGATTCCTCTGCTCCCACCTCCCCCCTGTCTCCCACCTCCAATTAGGATATTCTCAGGCTTGCCAAAGGCAAGACCAGCACACAGACTAATTTCACTCCCAGGACTTTTTCCTTCAACATGACTCCTGCTTTGCTGAATGAAGGAGGACTGTTCTGTATCTACTTGCTCTTTCTGCCAGAAAAGGCTTGTCCAAGCTACTGCCCCTGCTTTGTTCTCAGCACTGGACCTCAGGGCAGCCTGGCTTTATGTTTACAACTTAAAACCATGGCCCACGTCACTGCTACGTGCAGTGAGGAGCTGGTTATACAAGGCTGACAGACACTGTTAGTTAGAAGGAGAGAGCTACCAGGTAATCAGAGGCACAGAATGGGCCAGTGTCAGCACAGGACTTGCTGCCTGGATCCAGCCATGCAGGCTCCCAAGAAATCCCACTCTGTCCTATCCAGAACAAATATGCTTAAACAGCTTTCAGCCTAAAGACTATTCCACAGTTTCTCTTAAATCCTCCCAGAAGATAATTTAGAGTCCTGTCTAATGCCTGAACACTCAGTTTCACCACAGGAGAGTCGCCCATAGTTACTACCAGCACCAGGGGAGTAAAAGTGCTCCTGTTTTTTCCCCCCAAACACTGGAGGACTGTAGGAGTTTACAGATTGTTATCTGCACAATGGCTGTGCAGTTGAATCTCAAGTCAGACCAAGGCTCTGCTATAGCAATTAATGGGAGGATGTCTAGAAGATCACAGAATCATTGGAAAGGACTCTTAATGGCCATCTAGTCCAACTCCCCTGCAGTGGATGGGGACACCTACAGCTCTACCAGGTGCTCAGAGCCCTGTCCAGTCTGACCTTGAAATGTCCCCAGGAATGGGGGCACCCACCACCTCTCTGGGCAACCTGTGCCAATGCCTCATCACCCTTGTTGTAAAAAACTTCCTTCTTATTTCCAATCTAAATATTCCCTCTTTTAGCTTGAAACCATTTCCCTCTGTCCTTGTCCCTCAGACAAGGGGATGCCATCCCAGCATGCAACACATCAAACCATGAAGAAGTTTCCAATAATTTTCCCATTCTTCTCCTTTTAGCTTAGGTACGACATCAAGCACAAACTCAGTAAGCACCTCTGCTACAAGGACAGGCTGAGAGAGCTGGGACTCTTCAACCTGGAGAAGAGAAGGCTCCAAGGAGACCTCATAGTGGCCTTCCAGTACCTGAAGGGGGCCTACAGGAAAGATGGAGAGGGACTTTTTATAAGGGCATGTAGCGATAGGACAAGGGGAAATGGCTTTAAACTGGAGGAGGGTAGATTTAGACTAGATATTAGGGAGAAATTCTTTACTGTGAGGGTGATGAGACACTGGAAGAGGTTGCTCAGAGAGGTTATGAACATCCCCCTCCCTGGAGGCATTAAGGCCAGGCTGGTTGGGGCTGTGAGCAACTAGGTCTAGAGGGAGGTGTCCCTGCATATAACAGGGGTATTGGAACTGGATGATCTTAAAGGTTCCTTCCAACCCAAACCATTCCATGATTCTATGATTCAGTGAGCATTAATACTGCTGGATGAGCAAGGAAAGTGGACCACATATCATGAAAGCACAAATGTTTTGGGAGCAGCTTTCATCCAGCATCTCTGATTTGTGGTGACATCTGGAAGTGCCAAGATCAGCAGGGTCTCTTAAGCACCTACTTCAACTTTTCAAAAAAATTGAGGTTTAAATACCAACTAAACATCCTCCAAACATTTTTCTTTTTTTAATTCTTATTCCTATGACTCACTGCTGACCTCTCCCCCATCCACATCCGATAGCTGCGCAGTGAGCTCACCAGGATCAGCAAAATGGC
Source organism: Numida meleagris (assembly GCF_002078875.1). Lineage (NCBI taxonomy): Eukaryota > Metazoa > Chordata > Aves > Galliformes > Numididae > Numida > Numida meleagris. The sequence continues at coordinate 10,812,729 of NC_034416.1, forward strand.
CAGAGCTATCACGCATCCAGAGGCTGATATCAAAACTCTCCTGCTGTTCCTAGCAGGTCTCTCCTTGACATCTAATGGATGTACAGGAGAAAATTGTACCACGACAATAGCCTTTCAGCCAGCTTTGTACTCTACCAGAGAGATGGTCTCATGGCAAGTTAACAGCTACAACATTCGCTGCTCTGTAGGGGAACAGAGTGGCTGAGGGACTTGCTGTGCTAAGGAATCTCCTTGCTTTGCATGAATAAAGAGTGGTATTCTGGAGCTGAAAGTCAGAACCCTGGTGTCCAAAACATATAGATCTGTCCATGCCTGCTGCATCCCCATGGATTTACTCTTCTGCAAGGTGTGAGGGATACCCACCAACACTGACTCATGGAGCTGGCAGCTACTCTCCAGGTAGGCCTGGCAGAAAAGTTTCTTCTGCCTGACAGGCTTGCTGCATTCTTCCATGCTTCTTTAGGGACATGGCTTGGCACATTTTGAGCTTTCACACAGAACAAGATTGTGCCTAACCTTGCTAGGCTTCCATCCATCCAAATCAGATCAGGCACAGCAGAACCCTGTGTGAGGAGGCTACTGGTGATTTCCAGCCCTCACTACTCTGCTCTCCTAGCAGCTTGGATTTTCACCTCACCTGGTCAAATGACACCAAAGCAAGTGATGTTAAGGACAGCACACAAGTCTGATGGAACAGCTGTGGAACAACCAAACTACCTATTGTCCTAAGTCATATGGCCTCTTGACCCTAGCGACTTGTGAGCCAGGAGAGCTGGGCTAGCCTCTTTCCTGAACTGGTATTTGGCATATCCAAACACTGAACAAATCAAGGGCTTCAGTAAGTGACAGGTTTACCTCCAAGTAAGCACTGAAGCTGATCTTTCAGTAACAAGCCAAGAGATGCAACACTTGCAAAGCATGCAGATCTGACCACTCAGCTACTATCCCATGGTGCTCTGCAATCTTACCTGTTAACCTTGAGAGTAGCTGCCACATTTCCAGTATATTGTCAAATGAAGCTGTCCCTGTAGATGTGAGTAGAGGGAATATTTTCTCAAGCAAGCTGTGCCTGCTTGTGAGCCAGTGCTGAGGGATCCTTCTGGAGGAACAATACTTTCCCAATGCGGATGTAACACTCATTCTGTGACTGTTCTAGAGAAAGCAGAGAGCTAAGGAGCACAATCGAGCACAATCTGTGAGGCACAGTGGATTACCTAATCTATCTCATGGGTATTTTTAATGGATTAGTAGGTATTAGAGTGGGATATTGCAAATATCCCATGGAAATTTGGAAGTGAGAGACAACAATCAACCGGCTGCAAAAACAGTGTAAAGGTTGTCCCAGAGGTATCGAAGGATTACCGAGCAAGCTAAATCAAGGCTGACTTTAAAAGATGTTGCTAGACAGCTTCCCAAGCTGAATAAAAACAAGATCTCAATGTACAGGCTTAAAAATGGAACAAGAGAGTAGACATCAACCTTACAACACTTGTACTACTGGTGGACTCAGTTCAGCAATGCACCTGTACAGCACACAGGGCTTTTGGCATTAAGAAAAATCACTGACTGCTCAGAATATGATCTGGTTTTGGGAGAGACCTGGTCCAGCATTCAGGAGACATTTTTAAAACTACTTCTCCCTCAGTGAGGAGGATAGCCTCCCAAAGCCAGGCTTATCTCTTGCCTGGGTGATACACGCTTGGTAAAGTTACAGAAAATTGAGGGGAAGTTTTCAGGTTTATCATTAACTATATACTTGTACTCATTTACAGCCCTACACAGCTCTATCACCTTATTAGATCTCATGGTTAAGAACCTGACATCGTTAACGGGACCTGAGCAAGAAACTCTTAAAGAGCAACCTTATTAAGAACATCAGTTCCCATCCCTTGAAATGGGCAACACCCAGCCCAAACCACAGCAGGTTTACTTTGCAGGGATGCCACAGCCATTGGTTTCTTTGTTAGGCAGAGTGCAGAAGGCAGATTGAGCCACCAGGAGATGAGGGTGCAGCATGCTGTCGCTACAAGGATCAGTCACCCATCCTCCCTGTCCAGGGTACATACACTCAGCCAGATCCCTGGCTTTGCATTCTACAGAGCAAATACTTTGTTTGAAAGATTTTGCTTTTACATCCCTCCCTGCAGAGCAGTGCGCTCCTGTAAAACATTACATTTCCCTGCAGTTACACTGAGTTGGCTCTAGAAAAAGCAGAGGTACTGAATTTCCCATATTCCTTCATCTCTTAAACGCTTCCAAAAGTGGTAGTGGGAGGGCAACAGAGCTTCCCAAACAAGTATTTGTTGTAGACTGACAGCAGATCAACCGAAGCCAGGTATTTTTCCTCCAGCAGCAAGAACCATCAGACCCACACTGATTAGCCACCTCCACATTTCTCCACCTGATAAAGCTCCCTCCTACCACTGCTAAGATGCTGGCAGGCAAGTGCATCTCCCTGTAGGCCTGCCAGCACAACAGCTGGGCACGGCTCTACTCACCTGGGGAAGCTCTGGACGACTCAGGAGAATCCACCCTTTCTGCTTTTGCTCAGGCCCTCATTGCTCAATCTACACTTCCAGCTGGGGCACCCAGCTCCTGCTTCCAAAGCTACCCAGTCTCCAGCTCAGATAGGCTGGGAAGCCTTTGGCTCCCATTTCCTAGCCCACTGCTAGTTACTTGGCTTTCTAGGACTTGCAGACAGGGCAGAGCTTTATAAAGCATTGTCCACAGTATTTTGAGCCACGCAAGAGGGTGGAGAATGCTTATCCACTGGGTTCAAGACTAATATTGGATGCCTACTACACTGTGACTCTCCTGCAGCAGCCTAACAGGCAGGAATATAGCAAACCACAGCACCAACCACTATCCTCCCACATCCAGAAGAGATGCTATAAGTGCGGCATCCCCTCCCACCTCCTCCCATTGGGTAAGGCTGCCATGGTGGCACAAAGTTGAGGTCATTTATCCATTTAGCAACCATACCAACCAGCAGCTGTATAAACTTCTCACATATTGCCCATTAGTCTGTCTCATATCTCATCTGAACTCTCAGAGCACAAAGGTTCTGATCTATCTCTTCAGCACTGGGCTTTTCTTAATGAAGGTTTCCTACATGGAGGAAGCTTGCTTTTGTGATGCCCTGGAAACATCATCCTCCAAACAACTGCAGACCTGGGCTGTATTTGAGTATGTGACCTCTCTAGGAAAACGCTCTCATACATTACCAAATCCTGAGCCATCTAATCCCCTTAGCTGAAAATGAGCCGAACCAAATTAATTTAAATGGGTTAACACAAGCTTCTCCATTCATATCAAATCCATTACTCTGTCTTGGAAGTATTTGTAACAACAACAAAATATCTGGACTTGACATTTTTATCAAAGTGACAACAAGAAGGTGTTTTTCTTTTTCTCCTGTTTTCAACCGTTAATGAGTTAGTCACACTTCCTCATCACTGTTGTAGACTTGTGTCTTTAAAGGATACCACAGTCTCTAATTGCTGGGTGAACCCAGTAAGACATGCACAGCATGGGGAGAAAAAAAAGAAAAGAGAAGAAAAGAAACACAGTGACCAGGTCAGGACACATCAGACTTGTGCAAAGAGCAAACTCAGGGCTAAGACCTCCAGTGGCAGCAGTGGTAGCCCTGCTGTGCTCCCCTGCCATACGTGTCAGTAGGTGACTTCTTGGAGGTGCTTCATCCCACAACATGGTGCAAATTCAATGGTTGGGGTCCCCATCAGAGAGATAGCCACTCCTTTCTTGTTACCTCTTTCAAGTGCTTGGTGGAGAAACAGCTTTTCTCAGTGCCTAGCTTGTCCTTCCCAATACACTGCTATTAGGGCTTCTGCTAATGCTGACTTCAGATGCTGCCCACCACCACCCTTCTGTATCACACACCCGATCCATTCCCTCCCCTACCTTCCTGGGTATGTGGATCATCTCAGAGGTAAAGCGTTGGGGTCACACAGTGCCCAAGGCTTATGCTCAGTGGAGGTCAGGATGATTTACAGTGAAAGTATTGCCAGTGAAAAAAGCAGTGAGTCAGGCCCAAAAATATAATGGAATTCACATTGAAATCCTGAGCCTGAGTTAGAAATTATGAGAAGCAAAGCACACACGAGAAAGCATCCCTCTTTCCAAATGTTAGATATGGGATTGTATGTTTTTATCTCTCAGTTTCTTGGTCGCTTGGATATGCTTTGTTCAGGTTCTGCTTTTTCTCCAGCATCAAGACAGAGAAAATCTAAATGGAATTGGTGATGGGTGAGAACTGCAAGACCGCTATAGGAAGAAGGATTCAAGTTTGCAAGTTGATCAGTTTGGAAAGACTGAAGCCCAGGCTGGTGTTTCCATCATCCTGCTGACTATCATTTTGCAAAAGTGTGCTGGAGATTCATCAGGAACAAAGTTCCCAGGCCACCCCTTACCCCAGTACGTGTTATTAAGAGATACAACCACCATTTGTTCACCAAAATAATTGCTTTCACTCAGGATGCATGGATGAGCAAATCTTGCAGAGCTTTTACATATATATTCATCTCCAGCAATTCATCAACATAATAATCACGCATTATTAACTTGAGTACTCATCAATTTTTTTTCTCCAGCTTCAAATACGAGCAAGGAGCTAGTGTGCAACAGAGAAGAAAAACATGTAGAGGAGCTTCTGATGAATGTTCTATTTTTGAAATGAAAGGAGAATAAGAAGAAAAACTCAGATCATCACGTACCCTCTCCCTCTCTTCTAAAAATGTCCTGCCAATCTGAGACCCTTCCCCGGAACCCAGCAGGCTGGGCATTCCTCCAGATCTAACACACAGCCTGTTTGCCTTGTGGAGCTTCCTCTCCCTGTCTGGAGGAGGTTTCTTTCTTCATGTGACAATGTTCCACCAGCAAGGTCCCACGCATAAGCTAGGTGTCCTCCTGTCCTGGAGGAAAGTCTCTGGTGTTATACCCGTAGCTTTGGCAACTGTGTGTTCCCTGCTGAGCTACTCAGTGCAGACCCACAATGCCTCTCCTGCACCTGCCCTTACCCAAAACATGAACTACTCTAAACCTGAAAGTGACTTCTGCTGTGGTCTTACAAATACAAAGCTGCTTAAAGAAAGAAGTCTGCAGGTGAGTTGCCTGATTGAATCACAGAATCATTAAGTTTGGAAAAGACCACTAAGATCATCTAGACCAACCATCACGCCTCACCACTGTGCCAATCTATAAGTGCCAATGCAGCCAACATATAAAAGAAGAGCAAGAGAGATAGAGGATCACCAGGAATCTGCCTGGTACCTGAAAGGAAATGTGTTTGGAAAGATCTATGGATGAGGAAACCTTTCCTAGTTGCACAGCACTGCTGCAGTTATGACCCGTGGAAGGGGAAAGGACAGTTTGAGGTTCTCACTTCCCTGCTGCCTGATGAGCCTTGGTTCTGAACACTGGCACTGGATGATAAACTGTCACAGGAACTGGATAAGATGTGGTGTTTCAGGGTCATTTTTTTTGGTAGAAGTTGGTCTGTGTAGCAGACAAAAGCCTACTACTGATTTCAAAGGCTGAGATAACCCTGCTGGCTCAGAGGGCTGAGGCTTGCTCTGGGCAGGGAAGGGCAGGGTGTCTGCTCCTGCCGGCATTGATGGTCATTACAGAAGCACAAGAGCAGTAGAGGCTGGAATTAGTGCGAAATCTGGGACACCTGTCTGAATTTCTCTAGTATATGGCATGATCATACCCAATGAGTCTATTATTTGCCTCGTGGCTTATTTTCCAAATATTCAGCCAATGATTGTTCAGAATTTTGTATTTTCTGAAAAGGCCATGGGGAATGCTCTCCTGTTCTATCCACCAGGAGGGGAACTACTTGTGAACAAAATTAATACCCACTGCACGTCAGAACCTTTCCTACGGCCCTTCCATTTCTCCACAGCAAGAGATGGGCACAAGTACCCATTCCCTATGGAGGGTTTGCAGGCTGTTTAGTGACCAAGCAGTGGACCAGAGCACTGACAGTGCTCTTGTCTGCTCTTGTGAATAAAAAGCAACAGAGGGAAGCAGTTCTTCCCAGTTCCATTCCTTGCTCTGCCACAGGTTTTTCTGTGCCACCCTCAGCAGGCTGCCACCTCTCGGTGTCTGCAGATGTACAGTGGAGCTAGCAGAAGCCCATCAGCCCACTGGTAGTGGGGAAGATCTGTTAGTCAATGTTTGTACAGCACAGAAGCCTTGCTGCTATCTGTCACACAGAGCCCATAATGCTACCTGAGAACAAATTATATTCATGCATAATCAAAATCACATCCAGCTCAGCCCCGATTCGAGAATCCTTTTTGGCTGGTGATGATGTCCAGAGCAGAGAGAGCACAGCTTGATTTCCAGAGCCCAGGCTGAGCTGGCAGAGCTGGCAGGTAGAAATATCTTGTTTTGACTGGTAAACTGAGCAAATTTGACATGGAAACCACTGAGGGAGAATAAATATGGAACAACAAGATGTAATTTTTACAGAGGCTCTTTTCCAACCATAACTGTACTCCGAGACATCCCAGACTTGAACTAAGAGGTCCTGAGGTCTGGGGAAGGAAATTCAAGCCATGGTAGGTTTGGCTGAGGCTCGCCCCTGTCACAAGCACAGACATCTCTAAGTGCACAATTACTTAACGGCACTATTCCTTCAGGACTACAAAGAGCACAAGAAATAGAAAGGAACAGAAAAGGGAGGGAGGGAAGATCAGAGAAGAAAAAGAGTTTTTAGCTCTGACACAGAACCAAGAATAAATGCCAGAATCAGAAGAATAGCCGATAGGAAATGCATGATCAGTGTTCTCCAAAGCAGCCTGAAATGCATACCCTGCTCAAAGCAAATAGCAGTGCTCCTCCAGCCTGGGAAGAAGGGCTGACTGAGCCAAGCTCAGCTGCTTTCCATTTAATGGGAACAGGATCAGTCACTGAATCAACAGAATACCTGTTTATTTGACAGATCTGTTCGTGCCATGGGGCCCTACCATGCAGCATTGCTCCCTTTCTCACACACATGATGTGATGGCTTTATGCCATCATTAAGCACATCATTTGTCATGTCCATGTTTCTAGCAATGTTTTTAACAAGTGCATGATATTTCACATGAAATATCAAGATATAAATAGACACTTAACAAACCCCACCAAGGGCTATCTGCAAGAATGGATCTTACTCTTCCACACCAAATACTGTCACTACTGCTGAAGAACTGTGTTACATCAGTTCAGACTGACTCTTCAGTAGCCTCCTGCTAATTTATTTTTGAACCAGACACAGGTGAGAAGACTGACATGCACACACAGCCTGTGTTTTTTATTTTGTGCTCTATGGGTTAAAAACATTCTTCTGCCTAACTGGGATATTGGGATTCTTAAGAAATGAATGATACGTATGTGTAAAGCTGCTCTGATGAGCAGCTCTAGGGCTGTGGGAATATATTCTGAGTAATCAAAAGAACTTGTACTAATGAGTTTTGCACTCTTTTTACATTTTGCTGGCAGTGACAGTCTTCTAGAAGGCAAGTTTACAGGCAGGAATAGACTCAGAAATGGCTGGGTGTTACATAGATATTAATCAAGGAGTAAGATGTGTCCAGGTGAGATGGCAAACATCTTCCAGACTTGCTATAAACAGCAGCCTGCTTTTGATTAGTTAATTAATTAAGAATTATTGAAATTTTTATGCCAATCAGTACCTTGAATACATTGTACTCTGTAATAAAAGAGAAAAAAAATATGTGACTAAGAAAAGAGGCAAAATTTGTGGAATTAACGCTTTGCAAAAGGATGATGACATCTTTCTTTTAGAGACAGAGAGATCTCAGAGCCCTTCACCAGCCATGGTGGCTGTGCCAGGGGTGGAATGGATTGGCATGGAAAGACCACACCAGCCAAAGGAGAAAAGGAAGGAGGAGGGCAACTGAATACTGTAATCCTACATGGAATTTGTCACAGACAGAAGAATCAACATCCGTTGCTGTGAAAGTATAGTGGTTTCATGGATGACAGCAAGCCCTCATGTCCTTCACTGGGTACTGAATCCAGCAAACACCACTTGGTGCTACCAAGCACTGCTCTAGGGCAGGCATTCAGATTGCTCAGACACCCAAACTCAACATTACTTTGCACTGAGAGTCAGGGGAACTCATCGCCATTGCTGTTTTTGTCATACCACCAAGGGCTTCCTATCACTGAAGGATCTTGTGGGGCCATGGATGAATGCACAAATATATTCAGCATGCAACAAGGAGTTAGCAAGATATGCCACACTGGAGGATGAGACTAAAAATTCTAAAATATTACTGCACCCAAAAAACAAAATGGATGAAACATAAGTGGAATCATGCTCACAGCTGAATGGATGCTATACAGGCAGTTCTTAATTAAAGAGTCTGCAGGATTCCTGTTCGTTCCTCTTCCTTGTTCAACAGAGGATGGATTTGCTCTGAGGATGACGTAGGATTATGTACAGGAGAACTGTGTTGTCAGTGGGGTCCCTGGCTGCTTTGCAGAAAATCTGATAGCCATGCAGTGAGTGAGGGGGAGGCCTCCAGGAAAGGAAAGGTATTTGTGTAGATGTGTCCTGTTCTCCAGCACTGGGCATGTCACAGTCCTATACCCAGATCTTATTGGTTTTCATGGACTTTGTATGCCTATTTGGGCATGGGGCTGAGCAGTCACAGCTATGGCTGATATCAATAGGCACCATGCTTTGAACACGTCATGTGCAGAATGCAGCACTGCTAAGTATTCTGAAAAATCAGGTGTTTTGGCTGGGCATCCCACAGCAGGGGCTACTTTTGACTCCTCAGAGAAGTGTGAAGATAATCACACTGTGCTTGCATATTTGACAGCAGAAACTAAAACAATTAGTTCTGTAGGAGCACATCTCAGTATGGAGCAGTCAAGAAAGCCCAAGCATGAGCTGGTGTTTGTGGCTTTGCACCAGATGTGCAGCTCACTCCAACCTCTCCTGGCTCAGTCTGTCCTAATCATTTGCCACGACCACCTCAGCTCATCCCCACTATCATGCTGCCAGCCTGTGCCCCTTTTGAGTCAGGGGAACATGAAGGAGCATCTCCATCATCTCCATGTGTAACAGCATCATCCCCTGGGTGCTCTGTGGAGGTGTGCATGAGGAAGCGGTTGTTGGAGCTCTCCTCCAGATGCACCCTCACAAGAACAAATGCAGAGCCAGGGAGCAAGCTTGATTGTGGCTTTTCTGAAGTCCTGAGTGTTTGACTTTACAGCCTCAAAGTCCTTTTCACAGTATGTATTTCCTATAAAAAGAGCAAAGTGAAAAAAACAGAAATCCCATCATGTGGCAATGTGTTAACATCCACATATGTCCCAAGAAGGACTGGATCCTTTCATTTCCTGCCACTTCGGCTAATGAAGTAAGACACAACAGCAGGAGGTTGTCATCTTCTTTCTGGATTAGCCCTAGAGAGGATCTGACCCATGGTCTGGAGCCAGAAGTCACGTACGTCGGGGAGGAAGCAGGGGCTGAGCAGCTGCAACCAATTTACCAACCAAGGACACACTTTTCCCAACGCCCTTTCCTTAGGAAGAAGAGTGGGACTACTGATAGCCCTAGTGGCATATCCACCTTAGCTTTGGCCCTGGGAGGCATGGGGGTTTGCTAATTTTTCCAAGCCACTCCTTCCTCCATTTACTCCTTTCCTCCTATTCAGCCCCCTGTTTTCAAACCCAAAGCTGCTCCCCCTGGGTATGGAGGAGGAAGGGTGATATCTCCCACTGCAGTCAGGCTGCAAAGTGCAGCAGGTTAATGTGTGTTCAGCTCTGGGCAGTCTCTCCTGCGGACAGTGAAGGACAGCTGGGGAGAAAAGGGTGCCATCCTGCTGGGACACACTTCTCTGCCCCAAAGCATGCAAAAATGTCGGCTGAAGGCATCTCAGAAGCATTGAGGATATCAAGTCTGGCCACTCTGAGAACTTAACATTTTTGCCACAGAAAGCGAAGAGAGATGCAGTGCTGAAGACTAAGTGCTGGAAGGGCAGGATTGCAGCTCCATCTTGCAGGGTGCCCTCTCCCTCCCTGCCATGTTGGGATGGATGGCGGTGGTGGCATTGAGATACCGGTGTCACCATGCCGGGGCAGTGGTGGCCCTGGGCAGCAGCTGTGTGCGCACCAGGGCCAGCCCTGCTGGGATGCTGCCGACTTCACCCCCAGCATTTTGAAAGAGGGAAAAAAAAGCCCAATGCATACATGCCTCGGCTTGTTCTCAGAAATATCTGAATCATTTTGCCTAAAATTTCCCCTCTTTCCTCTGAAAAGTGAAAGCAAGCTAGCTACATGGAAAAAAAAACCACAACAGGAGCGCAGTGGCCAAGCCTTATACGCAGTAGAAAACAGGGACATTTTCAGGGAGCCTTAGCACTATGCAACACTGCCAGCCCTGCCTACGTAAGGCACCAAATTCCCGTTCCTTCCAGTACAGTGCCACTGGGACCAGTTGTTTCCCAGCCATGCAGGGCTGGGGGGCCAGGGCTTGGCCTCGCCACCTCCTGCCACATTGGTGCCAGCCAACACCACAGCTCCTGCCAGCCCTGCTGCCTTCCGAGCCCTGAACTACTGACAATGCTTCACTGCAACACTTTATGCATCAGCAATCGTTCGTTTTTACAGTTCTGGGTTTTAAGCCATGTCGTTACACAGGGGATGGCTGAGGATTTTCCCCAGGCCCACTGAACTTGGGGTGGCCTTTACTGCCCCTGAGGAAGAAGTGCTGGGAAACAGGAAAGGTGTGGGGGAGGCTGGGACCGCAGGAGGGTGCAGGTGTGATGGAGCAGAGAGGGATGAGGGCAGGAAGGGCAGGGAGGAGAAGCAGGGAGGGAGATGAAGGAGGGGTTCATGTCTTAAAGGAGAGAGGTGAGACAGGGCAAGGTTGATGGAAGCTGGGAAGCCAGGTCCATGCTGCACCGCAGAGCACCTACGAGCCCTAAACCCAGATTCATTTGGATCCAAGATCCCCTACACCCTAATCCTTCTTAGGGAAATTTGAATAAAAATTGGAGCAGGGGGAGCTGCTGAACCCACGGGCATGGAAACACAGGAAACATGGAAACATATGCCATCATTCCCTTTTCATCATGCATTTTCAGGCACCGTGCACATGGCCCAGGGTCAACACCAGGAACCCTGCATTTCTAGGTAGGCTGGGGACAAGGAGCAGGGAATAACATCCCCTTGTTTTTTGACTAAGATCTGTAAAAGATTCCACGCAGGGTCCTCTTTGCTTCGGCTCCATGGAAGAAGAGAAAGTCTTGAAAAGTTTCAGGTTGGAAATGTTGCACCAACAGAGAGCAGCTGAGTCACTGAGCTCAAGCGGGATCCTCCTGCCATTCCTTCACTGGCTTCTCTACCCTGGGGCAAGATAGTCTTCATTTACTTTGTCTTCCTTTTTTTTTGTGTGTCTTTCTTTCTTTTTTTTTTCCTCCTATGGCACTAATGCTTCTCAAAGTGAGTGCCTAAGAGCACTTACAAGAACCAAGGTGCTGCTCTGCAATTTCTTTCTCTCCCCCACCCGCAGCTTTGCGATGCTTCCCAGAACAGATCTGCAGCATTGTCCAGTCCTACATGGGCATTTGCTGCATCCTGCTTGCTGTGCCATGGCCTGGCTTGCACCCCACGCGAAAGGAGGCATTGACCTCTGAGCCATTGATCCCTCAGGACAGGATCAGTGGATGGCAGTGCATCCCTGCCACTGCCACTTGGTCCCCCTGTGAGCTGCCCTGCTCCCTCAGAGCTGAGTGGGCTCCCCAGTACCTCCCTAAAAACCTTCTTCCCTCCCTTTCACTGCTGATCTTGCAGTACCAAGGCAGAGATCTCTGCTTCAGTGGACCAAGAGCATTGGCTTAATCTTTCCCCTGCCATGCAGATGCTTCCTCCAGACCCGTTCCAGATCCTCACCACAATCCTGGCCAAACCCCTTAGAACTGTATTGTGATGACACCCTGCCCTTTCTCCTTGCTGAGCCCATGAAAATTGAGCATTGCTGTCCCTGCATATGTGCCGCTGTCCCACATCTCCTTGACCTGGCATGCTCTCCTAGGGTTTGGAGGACAGTCTCTGGAAAGTAAGAAGGAATGGCCAGGGCTTACCAAGCTGGGTGGGTTTATCACCTGCACCCCAAGGGCAGATGTACCTGTTGTCCCCACAGCATCCACTTCAATATCACCCACCTCACTCCACTTCTCCTGGCTTCTAAATCTGTTGGGCAGCCTCTGCTGACCCAGGATGGCTTTCTGGAGGAGGTGCTCCCAGATTTTTCCATCACCCCCGCATGGCTCCAACTTTCCCCCATTTTCCCTTATTTCCTGCCATTCAGCTCGGCTCCCAGGTGAGCATGTCACACTCAATGCCACCGCACCACCCCTGAGAGCCGACCTGCTCATCGGCCTAATGGGTTTCAAGAGGGTGGGGGAGAGGGGAGGAGAGTGAGTGGCTGACGCTTCTCAGCCACTCAGCTCAGCCCGAAGCTAACGAGGCATCTCAAAATTAAAAAGTGAACTGCAATCCCCAGCAGGCCTGTCCTCCTTTTGGCATTAGCCAGAGTTCTCATTCTCTTTCAAAAAAAAAAAAAAAAAGAGGACTGGGGAACCGTGAGTTGCATTTGGAGCTGTTGAATCACCACATCCTGAGTGCAATGAGGGTGCTGGGACAAGGAGGGCCCTTGGATGGAGACAGCAGCACAAAGGTCTTTGGTGCTGCTGGAAATCCTTTATTCTCCAGGGAAAGGAGGGAAGCTTACGCCCATCTTGCCCAGCATCCAAGACATGGGCACTGTCCTGGAGAGCAGCCCAGTCCTCAGGTTTCCTGAGACCAGAAACCACTACAGGTTAGATGAGTCTTGGTGTGGTCTCTCTGGATTTATCCTAGCAATGAATTTGCCCAAAACCTCAGAGAGCTGGTGAGCTCTGGGGACAGTGATAGTGCAAGGAGACTTCCACCCTTTTTCCTTAGGTGTACAAAGCTAATGACCTCCGGTTTTCAGACCCACTTCTCAGCCCATCTTTCCCTTATTTATAGGTGCAGCAGGAACAATTTTTCCACACAGAAGTTTATCCTCAAGAGCAGAGGGCCAGACATGCTGAGAGTTAGGGTAACTGCACACTGACCACTGAAGGCACAATAGTGGGTACTGCCAGAGGGGTCTTTGCACCCTCAAGCAGAGGGAGGGGCAAGAGAGGGTGAAAGGCAGCAGTGAGATGCATACAGGAATTAAGTCTACTGCTTTCATTCTCTTGGTCAGCTTGAGTGAGAAAATGCGTTTTGTTCTTTGGGAATTCAAGGTAAAATCAAAAAAACTGCAATGGTTTCTCAAAAACATCCATTTTACAGTCAGAAAGGAGGCACTGCATGCTCAGCCCAGCCCATGCACTGCGCAGACCTGGCAGTGCCAGCAGCACCTCTAGCACCTGGACTGAAGGATGGGGTGGTGTGTCCCAGGGGCAAGCTGGGTGTCCCAGGGACCTGGGGGTGCAGGACCTCCACAGCCCTCTGCTCTGTGCCCCTGTGCAGCCAGGTCACCTGCTGTTTTACTGTATCATAATGATCTCAGTGGCTTAGGAGATGGTTTTCCTCTCTGTTTTTATGTCATCTCTGCAGTTCTCCTTCTCATAAAATGTGACTGCACCAATTCCTGTGATTGGGGCAGGTCAGCTAATAGGGGCATTTCACATTTCCCAGATAGACCTTTAAAGCAATCCAGCCATATCTCACATCCAAAGGAGAGGAGGGAGAGGGAGGAATCCTGCTGCTTTGCATACGCTTACAAAGCCGTACCCCACTGCACTGAAGTCACACCCAGCTGCACCCTGGAGGAACAAGCATCATCCCTGCCCCACAGCCCCCACTAGGCCAGGGCCAGCAGCACTTTGTGCTGCCCTCACATCACCGGGCCGACTTCAAAACCTGAAGAAATCTGCAGCAATATTCCCCTACCCATGGTTTCAAGGAGATTTGGATCAAGCTCTTTGGGATAAAATTCCTCCTTTGCCCTCCACTGACGTGACTCTGGCATCTCTTCCCCTCAAAAGCCCGTAAATGAATCTGCTTCCCAGCAGTTGCCTGGAGAACATCTGACCTCCTTGGGCTGAAGCTCCTCCAGTCCCACACTCCTCCTCCTGAGGAGGAACTGGCATTGCTCAGAGAAGGCAGAAAACAGCCAAGTACGGCAGGTGAAGCCAGGAGTGCTCCAACCCCTTCCACCATCTTGGAATGTTCTCTGACCACGTGGTCAGTGGTGGGATCTCCAGAGCCTGCAGCTTTCCAACAGACAGACCTCATCAGTGCCCTGCAGTATGACAATATCCAAGGATTATTTCCTGTTTCATCTCCACCCAAGCTGACAAAGAGCAAACCCTTCCCTATCTCCTTTTTGTTCACAGAATACAAGAGAGGAATTGCAGATCCTTCCATCTCCTACTGAAAACAGTGAGGTCAGGGTAATATTTTATCCCATATTGTCATCAAGGGGTACAGACAAACTGACAGCCTTGCCAATGGACATCCCAACCCTCTGCAGGGAAAGCAGCTATAAAATCTGGCACCAGGAGCAGCAGAAGTCATGGAGATATGAACTGTGGTCCGTGAGGGAGGGAAGTTCAGGGTAGAGAAAATCTAGAGTGTCTGTCTCAGCAAATTGTCCTGAGAAACATCCTACAATGAGCAATCCCCCATCTGTCTGCAGACATTGCAAATTCAGGATAGAGTTCCTCTTTTTTCTACACTTCTCATCTCCAATGTCTCTCAGAAACATTGAACCTGGACTGAGAGAGTTGGCCTGCGCCCTGTGGAGCTCAGTGTTCAGCTAAGCCAGGGGCCAAAGCAGGCACTGGGGAGACCAAGGAGCCAGGGATGGGGAAGGATGAGGAAGCGCAGGGAGGGCAGGGTGGGATGGGAGGAGGAGGGAAACCATGGAGAAGAAGAAAACGTGAGGCAGGAGGGAGCATGTTGCAGGGTGGTGCATGGTGCAGGCAGGATCCTGTGCTCTGCCTCTCGCAATCAACCGTCACCATACCTCCAAAGTCAGGCCTGAGGCGGACGTCATAGCCCTTCAGCAGTTTGTCCACAATTTCTTTCACCACAGAAATATTCCCAGTGGATGGGCTGAAATAAAAAGGAGAGAATCCTCATCATTCTCTGTGCTCCCAGCCCCGTGCATGGGGATCCCAACCAGCCAGTTCCATCACAGTATCCCTCATATCCCACAGCATCCCACAGGACCCCTGGCATCTCGCAGGACCACGCAACCTGTGCTGCCTCCCAGTGCATGGCTGTGTCCCAGCCACCTCACAGCCTGGTGTACCCTGGCCACCAACCTGCCCTTCCCCTGATCTCACACTGCACAGCATGGACTGTCATGCACTGATGTCCCCACTGCACACCTGCCCCCAACACACAGCCTGCACTGCCACAACTCCCTCTACACCCAGATATGTCTTTATGCTATCAAAGCACAGCAAAAAGCAATGTCAGAACACGCAGCCAATCTCTGGCATGAAAAAATTCATTTTCTGCCACTCAGCATCACCATGGCTTCTTAGCAACGCAAATCAAGAGGCAGAGATGGGAGACAGGGTCCATCTTCTGCTATGTGTGCCAGGGCACGGCACCTTGCCCTCCGGCCCCCTGACTGACATGCAGGGCTGCCTCTGCTTCAGCAGTTTAAGCCTCCCCTAGGCATGTCAGTGAGAAGGGTTCTTTCCCTAAAAGTAGCCCATGAGTCAAAGCAAAACCAAAGGTAGGAAAACAGAATGTAGAGGATACTAAAAATATTGAACCTATTCCATGTTGTGGGGATATATAGCTTCTGTCGCATGGAACTCAGCCCTGTGCCACCCTCCATCCCCTGCTCTGCATGAGAAATAGGGTCCCTGGTGGTAACAAGCACTGCTCCTTGCAGTCATCCACCAGAACAGCATGTTTCCCTGTCAGCACTGCCTCCCACATCCATCTAAGTCAAAGGAAAGCTGCACCATGGCACTACCTCTTCCAGCCAGCCTGTGCGTCGCTGGACACCAGCGCCTGTCCTGGTGTGTCCATGTGCATGCACACACACACACAGGGCAGACTCTATGGGGCATGCATGGCTTCCTGCATGGGCACATGGACATGCAGACACATCAAGGCACCAGAGCTCAAGGCTACAGCTGCGGCAGGTGTGCGCAAATGTGTGCATGTGTGTGATGACATCCAGGTCTTCACAGAGGGGATGACAGGTGCTCTGTTGGTTTGTGAGAAGCTGGGATGTGGACATGGTTTATACAGATGCACAGAAGCAGGAATTGATGGGTGCCATGGGCTGGAACCAGGTTCTCTGTGCAGGAATGGGTGGAGGCATGTGGGACTGGTGGTACTGGGCATGTGGTGAGGCTGTGGATGTGCAGGGATCTCTCGGCCAAACTGTGATGTGCAATGTGAGCCAGCACACCTCTCCGGCCCAGCTTTGGTGCAGGCACAAATCCTTCAGCGCTTGTGCCTGGGTTGTGACTGAGCTGCACTCCTGGCTGAGCACCTTACAAAGAGATATCCTTGGAGATTATTGTTTTAATCACTGTAAAAAGGCCAGAGAGGGCCATGAAGGTGAACGTTTTCACAGCACTGCGCCTGTGCTTGCAAGGGTGTTCACACCTGTGGATTTCTATGCAGGTATGCAAGTTTTTGCAGTGCAGTTTTGTATATATGTTCACTGTGGATTGTTAGTGTCCACAGGCATTTTTCATCTCTAGATAGTCATTCTTAGGCACAAAGATTTCCATATTCATATATTTCCACATACAGCATATAGACACAGTATGCCTTTCTCAGGGGGGCTACGCACTTCTGCCTCACGCAGGACATGAGCTCAGGAAGCTGCGTTACCTCTTTGGTATGGGCAAAGAAACCAAAGCAGAGACAGCAGCCTATGTGCCAGGGGCCGTGAAGTAACGGGCAAAGGGGGGAAAGGATAGAGGTGCTCGTTCCTCCCCATCAGTTGGCCCCATGAGGGCAAAAATTGGCGCTGTGATTAAGGGCAAGGTCTCTTGTCTCTCAGTGCTCTTCTTGATCCCAAAAGCCACTTCCCTAGTGCTGAGCAGGCAAGTTGTGCATTTGCCCAGCTGTGGGCGAGCAGCTGCATGTCAGTGCTATTCCTGGCAAATGTGGGTCTGCATCCGCCGAGGGAGCACATCCATCCAGCCTGTGAGCTGAATTTGTGAATACCGTGTCCCTGGCTGTGTGGGTGTGCATGTGCTTTACATATACATGCACACTTGCAGCCAAACATCCACATATATATGCACTGTGCTGCTGGCAGGGATGAGTGGGAGTAGCTGGAGGCTTGTGCACATGGGAGAGCGGTTTGTCCCCAGGATGTGCAGGGATGTGCATTGAGACTGTAGGTGAATGTCTGCCTGGGATATAAGCAGAAGAAATATACACATAAATACACATGCAAGGACACGTCTGAGCACAGGCTGCTGATGTGAGCATTGCTCTTCACACATTTGCTTCAAAGCATGTCTGTGTATGTGTCCATACACATTAGAATCATGCACACATAGTGTGCAGAAGGTGGGCACGTCTCTGCGCATGTGCATGCCTATAACTATGGGAACATAAATCTTTGTGTACACAGATATGCAAGCCTGTGCAGGGAGCTGCATATGTGCAATGGGAACGCTCTGTTAGCATGCAGGGCTGAGTGCCATAATGCCCCAGATCCCACCCCAGCACACAGGTCCAAACCCACCTGCCTGCATCTGTCAGAAGGAGGGTGTGGAGGAGCAGGCAGCGCTGCTCCTGCATGTGCAAGCAGCAGGAATGCCTGTGACAGAGCAAACAGGTGTGCTCTGTACACCTTGTCCAGGCTGGATGGGTGCCTGCGCCTCAGGCAGCTGGGATTGCTTGGAGTGCTCAAGGCATGCACCAGGAATAGCTGCAGCCTGGGCACGCAGGGAAGCAGTGCAAACATTGACATGGCTACACACAGAGCAGGTAAACTGTGCTGTGCTGTCGATGTGTTGCCATGCACATGTGTGCAGCCAATCAGCAGAGATGGATGCGTGCATGCAGGGCTGTATCTAAGCTGGCTGCACCCCCAGATGATTATGTGGCATGCCATAAATCTGCGTGTAGGCACAGACGTAGGCATCGCCTCCTGTGCACTGCGGAGCTGGGCTCTGCTAAGGGCACAGCACGCCTGGATGTGATGTGGCTGCGTGTGCACTGTGTGTGTGCAACACAGGCACGGTCAAGGCAGCCCTGTGCCGGGTGCGTATGCATGCAGCTCGGCTCCCACGGACACCATGTTTCCCAGCAAAACGCTTCATTTTGTTGTTTTCCCCCCAGGTTGAGCAGGAAGACGGGGTGGG
>NC_034416.1:10831149-10892382 GCF_002078875.1 Numida meleagris
TGCGCTGCAAGTGGGCTGCGAGGTGGGCTCCGTCTGCAGCACATCGCATGTATGAGCATCCCTCCTCCCCCTGCCATGACACGGGCTGGGAAATAACAACAACAGGCAGCGGGGGAAGCAATTTGGGGAAAGGACCCCCTCCCCTTTCCCACACACAGATTGATGGAGAAAATCCCAAAGAAAACAAACAACCCCTGCATCAGCCCCCCTGTCCCTGCAGCCTGGGATCGCAATCCTTACCTTTGCGCACAGCAGGCGACACAAAGAGCTGCTAAAGCAGAGACAATTCCACTCAATCTGTCTGCCTGAAATGTCCACATTTCCACAAAGACGAAGGATGAAAAAAATCTTTGGAGGGGAGGGGAAAGAAGGATGGATCTCCTGAAATCCCCCTCCAAAGAAAGGGGGGGAGGGAAAAAAGAAACCGACCCCCCCCAGATAGTGATTTCCTGGAGAAAAAGAATAATGAGAAAAACTAAAAAATGTGGGGGAAAAATATCCCCCCCCCTCCTTCAGTGCCAGTCAAAGAATTCGTTTCTTCTTCCTTTCAGCATCCTCTCAACAAGAGGCATCCTCTGGCAATGGAGAAAATCCCAAGAGAAAGAAAAATAAAATGCCCCAAAATGAGCTTAGCAAAATGTGAAATC
Organism: Numida meleagris; assembly: GCF_002078875.1. Lineage (NCBI taxonomy): Eukaryota > Metazoa > Chordata > Aves > Galliformes > Numididae > Numida > Numida meleagris. The sequence goes on from NC_034416.1 coordinate 10,831,797, forward strand.
GAATCTCACAGGTACGCGAAGAAGAAGGAGAAGAAGGGAGAAAAAAAAAAAAGAAAAAGAAAAAGAAAAGAAAAAAAGAAGAACTCAGTGTCCCTTGAGCACTCCACTTGGATTATTTTTCCTCCTGCTCTTTTGCCATCCGGTTCTGCAGATGTTGCATGGCTCCTGCTACCCACCTTCAGAGAAGAGGAGGAGGAGAAAGAGAGTGGTGTGTGTGTGTCTGTGTGCGTGTGTGTGTGTGAGGGGGGAGGTGTGAGTTATCGAGCAATACAATTTTATTCTGGATTTTATCTACCTGCTCCCCCCTCCCTTTTTATTTTCCGAGGGGGAAGGGGAAGCAGTGCCACCCCACCGTGCTGTTGTTTTATTTTATGGCAAGCTCAGGCTCATCACTTGGATGGTTTGGGGCTTTTCTGAAAGGGTTAAAAAAAAAAAGATGAGGAAAAAAGGAAAAACAAGTGCAACCCGGTAAATAAATAAATACATATATGCATGTGTAAAAAATAAATAAATCCCTGTCTGTAGAAGGAGCTGCTCTCTGAGGGAGGCTGGATGTTTCCCTAGTGCTGTTGCCGCAGCTCCTGTGGAGTTTTGCTGCTCATTGCAAAGTCACAAGAGGAGGGGAGGAGAGAGGGAGTTTGGGGATGGGGAGGGGGACTCTCTGGGCAAATTGCGATCCTGACGTCATGGCTGACAGCATTAACCCCTGCTGGCTTGCAGAGGGGAGGATTTTGCTTATTCCTGGGGAGGTGGGAGCAGGGGAGCAGATGGAGTGGTAGGCAGGGGGATGCTCGTGGACAAGGGTGGCTGAGCTGCAGGAGCTGATGGTTGCCGTGGTTGTCTGGAATGGTGTGATCAGCGAAGGCTGGACTTCTTCCTCCAGCCACAGAGATAAAGGAGAAGGTGATCTGCTGGAAGTCCTTCCATGCCACATGGCAGACAGTGGCCTGCTGGCCTCCTGGGGAGCTGGGGAAGACATTCCAAGGGTTCTGGTGGGGCTGGGGGCCTTTCCAGGCCAGGGAAGCCCAGCTCAGCAGGGATGCTCAGCTTTTCCCAGGGAGTGTTGTGCTATGGATACAACAAAGTTTGGGGAAAAGGAGCTTAAACTGCTGGAAACACTGCTGAGGATCAGCTATTGATGCTATAGTTTTGCCCACTGAAATGGTAACAGTCATTCAAATCTTCAGTCACAATCTCCTGTGTATCGGCTTCTGATCTTTATCTTAAAAAGGTAATATAATTAAGGAGCTCTACATCTCTAAATCAGGCATGGAGTGATGAATTTCCATGGAGGAATTTTTCCTGGGAAGAAGGAGAGCCTCAGCAGCACTGTAAGCACAGAGCAGGGGCGGTATCCCTGGGAGGAACCACCCGAGCCCCCCTGCCAGTGCCATCAGAAAAGGGGATGCGGGGGGGGGAGCAGACTTTGGAGCAGGGTTCTCCCTTCCTCTTGCTCCCCACTAGCACTGGATGACACCTCTGCATAGGTGCTCTCCAAAGCCCTCTGGGCCTGAGGGCAGAGCAGATGTGTGACTTCAGATGGGCAGGATGAGGCTCAAAATAACCCTGACGAGGCAAATGAGGCAATGCAGGGTGGCAGCTGGACAGCACCCTCATCCGCAGGTTCTTAGTCCTTGAACCCAGAGAGTATCTCTGAGCAGCCCCTCTGCCCGCTGAGCCTACCAACCTGTCGGGGCTGTCCCTCTGCAAGTCTTTGGGAAGAGAAGCAACACAAACTGATGCTCTCTGCATTAAAACAAGGGTTGCAGGACACCATCCTGGTGTCACAGTTGGAGCCGTCCTCCCTGTTCAGCTCTCATCACAGGAGGTAGGTCCTGGGGGCAGCCAGCATGCAAGGCCCAGGAAGAAGAGGGGGAACCAGGGAGGTTTTGCATCCACACCAAGGCTATACAAGAATGAGAGGGAAAACTGTCACAACAACTGCAGAGGCTGGTGGAAAATAAGCCCTGCTCATATCTCTCGATACCCTTGGCTTGGGGGCTATTTCAAAGCAATAGGGTTTCCCTGCATGCTTGTTCCAGAGGAGAACCAGCCCAGCAGATCTGAGCTGGTGCTTTGTCAGGTTCAGCCTCAAGCCAAAGATCAGCCACTTCCACCATTTCCACATGGCAGGTTGTTTCCTGTGGGGTTGCTCGTGCCTCATCGGGGATACCTGGCCCTGTGGTGCAGGATCCTGTGATGTTTCCCCACGTGCAAACGTGCCACCATGAGCCTCACTGCATGCTGTTACACGGGCGTGGTATTAACCCCATCCACTGCTGCAGCACTGCACGGGTATCCTGGCAGCAGCATGTTTTTGAAGCACTCATTCTGAATTAAGCTGCTGGGTAGCAGGGAGGAGCTCCTGGGACAGATGAGAAGCCTTTGCCTCTCTCAAAGTTCTGGGCACCGAAGTCCCACCCTGGGCCATTCCATTCCTTCCTTCTCTGGTCTGTCAGCAGTGTTCCATCCCACCAGCTGTGATTGCATGTTACTGGCAAAAAGGTAAGTGGAAAGCAAATGTCAGAGGCATACATGAAGGGGAAAAATTATGCTCACAAATGGTGACATTTGTGCTTGCAAGTTCACCCAGTCGGGAGCAGAAACCGTATCACATGAATTATCTGACCATTCAGCCACAACATGGAACTTGGGAAAGCCAATTGCTTAGTAGCAAATGCATTCAAAGACACCGTCGTGAACTCTTGAATAATCTACCTGAAGCCATGTTCACGAATAAATGACTGCTCTGCAATTAGTCACCCATCTCTGCTGAGTCTCATTAAAGCTGATGCATATTTGATACACGAAGATGCTCACAGAGGAGTTTGTTTCTTCCCCTCCAGAAGACAGGCAGCCTCAAGACCCCCAGAGCCCAAAGAGCTGGGTCTCCCTCCCCTCCTCGGGAGCTGTCTGCTCTCCAGAGAGAGACCAACAATGTTTTTTTCTGAAGTTTATATTGTGAGTCAAAAAAAAAAGAGCCATTGGGGGCTGCCGGAGTTGGCATGCTGTGGCTGTAATCAATCTGAAGAGGCCATGGAGGAATTTGTTCACGGCTGTCCACTGTCCTCTGTTATTAAATCACTCATTTGAACTACCCTCCTACTTATTGCTCTGCTGCAAGCTCTGCACCATAACCTTTGTCTCCTGCAGACACCCCTGTCTTCAATCCCACAGTCACAGTGTGATAGTGTTGTGCCAAAAGCCTCTACAGATCATGGCTTCTGGTCTACAGCTACGATAGTGCAAAGCGCATGGTGTCCAATGGCTCAGCACATGCTAGGTGTTCATCTGCGTGCTACCTCCAACTTTGGGTTCATGACACAGGAGGGAGAAATTGGTGCTGTCCTGAGGGGTCTGCACAAGTAAAGCAGCCAAGCGATGAATCAGATTGCATCTACCTTTCCATAAAGACAGAGAAAGAAAGAGAAGCAGGGCTTTGCCAGCACCAGGGCACATTTTAGACCTCTTCTCCAAGCACACAGATGCATCCAGCAAAGGGAGCTTGGGTAGATATTTCTGTAGAAAGTATCCCACATCAGTAAATACCATAATTAGAATGAGCACTAGGGAGCATCCAAAGTAAATCTCCACCAGTACCACTTAGCTGTGTCACCTCCAGCCCTGAGGAGCTGCTGTGGCAGGGGAACAAGGAGCTATTTCCCTTGCCATCACAGTTATCAACTAAGTGCCACTTGTCTGCAGGGCTTGCCATCAAGGTGGAAAATCTTTCTGGTCTCCACACACCACTGACAGGAGGGGACAGGGCTCGCTCTTCTGTCAAACCAGCAACTCCCTGAAGAATACAGTTGTTCTTCCAAAGCCGGAAAAAATAATAATCATCAGCAGCAATAAGAAAAGCAAACCTAATCTACAACAACAAAACAAACAAAACATGAGAAGAGAAAGCAAAGCAAACCGGGCACTAAACCAGAAGTGCTACTGATCTTCCTGCACAGAAGATGAAACACACCCTGCAAATAAATGAAGCATGCCTCATGATGTGAAAATAGGGAAGGGAATGTTTCCTGCCTTGTGTAGGACATGGCCTTTTCTTCCTGCTCTTGCTGCAGCTGCACCTAGGCCTGATCTCACCAAGACAGAAACCTTTGGCAGTTACATCTTGTGGGTTCCTAGCAGAAAAGGTTTTCTTCAAGACATTCCAGAGGACAAAGTTTCTACCAGCCATTACAGTGCCACGTAATCACCTTTGAGCGTCAGCCCTGGATGAGAAGACTGCATGTACCGATGTAGCTGACAGACACCAACAACTGCTTGAACAGCTGGGAGCATCATTTTTTGGCAACTCTGCGTCCTTTAAGCCACAAATCCCTCCTCACTTCAGCCCCATGAGCTTGGCCACACCATATGCTAGATGCTGTCTATTTCCAAGGAAATATCCCAAAGGCATAGTCTATATCCAGGGTTCCCCATCTTTGCTGAGTTAAAGATCCTTCATCTTGCACTTCTGCAAGATAGTGCAGAATTCTCAAGAGCAAGCGGAAATGTTTGCTATTTTTAGGAACTGTGAATGGGTGAACTGGTGATCAGAGGCTTGCATACAGCCGTGCATCTTGCCTGTGCTCGAATCTCTTTTAACAGAGGATGGAAACTGTGGTGGGAAAACAGAATAGATTCTCGATGGAGATGAGTTCATGCGCTGCCTCCCATTTCAGCCGTCCTTTACTACAAGCCTGCAGACCAGCCTAGTTTGAGCTTTCATTTATTTGAAAAATGGTACAGCCAAGTGAAGGTCCTTCAATTATGGTTGCCAAAGTGCTGGGATAGCTGTAGTTATTGAGAAGCTTTAGCTTCTACGTCTATGGTGAAAGAACAGCCCTACACATGGCAGTCTCCCCATGCCACAGCCTCTCCTGCCATGCAGACAGCTGCAGGGTGACAGTGACACTAAGGCCTGCTCTGTGGTAAAGGTCTACTCAGGTTTGAGCTTAGCATATCAAAGGCCCCAAGTTTAATTTCTCTTCACATTTCCATGACTGCAGTTAGCAACAGTAGTGATGCCCCTTGGGACTGGCATTTCCGATCGCGTTACGACTGGCGGTGTGAAGGGCCCAAGGCAAGGACAAGGAGCTCGAGCCCCTGCAGACAGTTAAGAAGTGCCAAAAAACCATCTCCAAACTCATTATTGCTAAGGGTGGAGATCTGCTGTGACACAGAGTGCATTTGTTGGGTAGATGTCTCTCATGAGGCTCCCCAGTTTAGGATGCTGTGGCACCCCTCAGTGCTATGGGTGTTCCTTCCCATTTAAGCTAGCAGTCAATTCCCCTTCAGAATCAAACTTCCTAGCTGCAGTCCTGGAGAGACAGCAGAAAGTACTGGGAGTAGTGGTGAAAAGGACTGCAAGGATCCCTCAATAAGCTTTCTGATGACACTACGTTGGGAGGAAGTGTCGATCTGCCTGAGGGTGGTGGAGTCACCATCCCTGGAGGTGGTCAAGAAAAGGGCAGATGTGGCACCGAGGGACATAGTTAGTGAGCATGGTGGGGATGAGTTGACAGTTGGACTAGATGATCTTAGTGGTCTTTTCCCACCTTAATGACTCTATGATTCCATGGTCTAGATTTAAAAAATGCCCCTGAACTCCCTAGAGAGGGCTGGATGGCTTCAGCACCTTTTACCCCCCAGTACCCATGCAAATTTCTTGCTTTGACATCAGTTGAGCACCATCACCAAGGAGGAAGGAGAAGACGACAAAAGCCGGAACCTGGGCCCCACTGGCCACAGTAGCAGGGAGTTTCTGGAGCAAACCTTGAAAGTGCTACCTGAAGCTGTCTCCCCCAGTTTATATGTTGATGGGCTGAAGCTAATGTGATAGAAGAGATTGTTTCTGCACACTGCAGGTGTAGTGAAAATTCTAAATCACAGCCTGAGCCAGTGATAGAGCACCTGGCGGGAAGGCAGGGCCAACTGAGGGGAGCTCAGCTGTGAGCAATGCACTGAGTGATTGGACGGGGGGAGCCAGTATCCACCCCTTCCCAGACCTCATGTAAGGGTTGGCAGTGGAGGTGAGGGGATCTTGCTGGAGATCTCTGTCTACCTGAGGCCTTCTGAAGGTAAGCAGCTTCTTCCTTTTGTTTTTGTGGTTGTTGCGTTTGAGCAAATTCTCACTTGCTGCAGTGTAGGACCTTGCTGTTCTGCTGTCATTGTTGTGCTCTCCATTGTGTTACAGTGGGGTACCCATTTTCACCATTAGCCTGATGTTGATCTCCTTCAGCCAAGGTGCTCAGGATTCTGTATTTTATCCCGTGACAAAGCCCATGACGGTCTCTTTCATGGGCAGTGACCCAGTGGTTGGAACCAACTCAGCTAGAAGATCCTGTTTGTTCCTGCACCAGTGAAATGCTCTCCAGATCCTACATGTTCACTCATTTTCTATGCTGGAGAGGAGCCCAACATAGAGCTCTTGCCCCAGCAAGGGCTGGCTGGGCCATCAGCTTAGGGTTTGTTTGCAAGTACTGACCATACATACAGGGCTTGTGAGGGTCACCTGGGCTCAGCCATACTCTGGAAGGAACAGAAATGATTACCTGTGCTGTCATGGTGTGGAGGACAATGGTGAGTGATGATATCACAGGGGGAAATGCACAGAAGGCGCCTGAGTAAGAGCCTTACTGAAAGGAGCATCACAAAGACTAAGAGCTTCAGAATGACAACAGAATTCATGAAGTCTCCTTTCTGGAAGATGTGTGTGCGACACCAGTGTCCATCAAGTTACCCATCTTGCCTTTCTAATCTGAGCAGAGATAAAAGAGATAACATAAAACTGCTTTCAAACTTTCACGGACTGCAGAAGGAACGACCTTACTCCTTTGTGTGTCATAAATTTCTGTTTTTATTTTTCAAGTGGGAAATTGACGCAGATATGTGCTTCCTCTATGACTGCTCCTGACTGTAATGGGGAATTTGTAAAATGTTCTCACTGGATACATGATGTGTGCTCCTTGTTAACTCAGCGTTTTGTGTGAGATAATATTCATATGTGCTTTCCTATGGCCTTCAGCCACTCTAGTGGCTGCAAGGGGCTTTGTCTGATAGTTCTAAAATGGGTGGCTGAGAGTGAGTGACTTTTACGACCTCAGAAGGGTGATAATGGTGCCAAAACTTGCTCTCAGGAGTGTTATATTGCTGTCATGAAATGCAATTTGTACATTATAGAATGGGAGACAGTACAACATGTATCTTGGTCCTGAAATAGGACTGACAGTCCATCAGCCTGCTGACAGCTAATAAGTTCTGGTCATGCCTCAACTTCTAAGTCATTCAAGCACGTACTTTACAAACATGAAAACAAAACTCCCCCCATGTTTGTGTGTTAGGCATGCCTCTGTCATGGAAGAGGAAAACAGCTGAGATGGGTTCTGTGTTCCCTCTTAGACTGGTGAGAAACAGCCCTGAGCAGAACTAGATTATTCTGGATTTGCACCTGGTGTGGCAACAGTGTCAGCTGGAGCCCCTTACTGTCTTGGCTATGACAAACCAATGTCTATGAAGTTCCTCTCCAGATGAGCAAGAGGAGAATCCCCTGTATATACACTTCATTTTGGAGATTGAGAGGGAAATGTGTGTGATGCTGTGTTGCCTGGTAACAGGCTGGGAGGGACGGAGCACAGGGCAGGTGGTCTTGGGGGCTGTGCTGGAGAGGAGCATCTCCAATCTGTGCATGTGGCAGAGGGAAAGGGTGAGTGCTCCAGCACAGAGGGACATGCTTGGAGCAAGGCAGAGACCCAAAAGAGTGGGCTGGACCATGGGGGAGATGAAAGTCCAGTCAAGGAGGAGGAAAAGAGGGAAGCCAGAGAGGGGAAGGTGGAAGAGTGGCTGAACTGCAAGGGCTCATGGCTGTCACCTTCTAGGGAGTGGCTGTAGTCTCTTTTCAGATGTGCTGTGACTTCAATCCAAAGAATGGCAGAAAAATGCAGTTTTCCTCTGAATTGTGCCTGTTCTCCTCTAAGGAAGTCCTATATTGCTGATGCTCTCCCAGTCCTTGAAGACTCCACACAAGTTTCAAAGTTGATTGCAGTGACTTTTTCTGAGTGATAAACATTCGCACAAGTCTTTGTTAGGAATAACAGCACCTCTCTGACCAGTCCCAAAAGGTTCCTAGTCCCAGCCCAGCTGTCCTGAGGGACCACACACAGATTGACAGGTCAGGTTTGGTCAGCACAGACAGTGTGAATCTATCCTTCATTTCCTTTATTTCAAACTGTTTTCTAATTAAAATTAGAGGGGGAAAAAAAGAAAGAGAAACTTAAGTGGGACTGGGGGAAACAGGCATGAAAAGCAATTGGTTTCCATCTGCAAGAAATGCTTTTGGCCTGGGTATCCCCCCTCAAAGCCACAGGTCTCCCTGCACCTCTGTCCTCCCCTGTGCACCCACAAGGACATTCAGGTGTGCTCTCAGCACATAGACAGGAGGGGACTCTGTGCCCTGGCTGGGTTGCAGCTGAGAAAAGCACGCAGGGCACTGGCAGCCCTTGGGGAAGACCCCAGGGAAAACACTTCCCTCCACTGTCAGGGTGGTGCCAGCTCCTCTCCCACTGGGAATCCCTTCTGGTAGGTCCCTCCCTCACCACTGCTGACTCCTCCATGCAGAGGATTCTGTGATTCCCCTATCTGGAGCACAGCAGCGTGAGTCCTGGCTGCAGACCTCCACCCCCTAAGAAATGACTGGGGATGCTGCTTTGTCCAGTGCATGAGTCTTCCCCATCTCCTGTGCTTTTATTTCAGTCCATTTGCAGCACTGATTTGGGCAGTTCAGCCCTCTGCACTTGTCCACTGGTGCCATGCAGGACTGTCCCTATGCGCAACAAGGACGTCAGCTGACCCTCTGGCTGCTCACCACCTTCCCCTTTTGCTTTTTTCTGGTATGCACACCATCTCACAGTTTTCTCAGGAGGGGGCATTCATCCACTCTGCCTCTGGGACACGTAAAACAAGCATTGTGTTCACACTCACATGGTGAAGCAGTAGCAGCGATGCAATAGACTGTGTTTTTCCTGTACTCTGCTCTACAATCTTAATAATTAAGATAAACCTTTTAGCTCAGTTCTTTCCATCTTGATACTTCTCCATCTTGACTGAAAGCAGCTTTGTAACAGGACTGCCACCTGGCAGGGAATTCCAAAACTTGTACTTGATTTATCCCAACTTTGGAAGAGCAGGAATATTTTTCCTGACTATAGCTACTTCTGAGATGTTCAGCGTAAAGTTCTGTTTTACCTTTCTCGTTACTTCCAATATCATGCAATACTGTATTTAAACTGATGGGCACTGTGACACTCACCAGAACAAAATCAATCCATGTCCCCCATGCAGGGCACAGCGTGGAGGAGCTGTGAATCCTTTCTCAGCCTTCCTCCTGCCAGGCCTCTCACTCCACTGCCCTTTTCTTGGGGCAGTGACAGAAACATCTGATTTCCACCAGCCAACGCCCCCTGCTGCAGCTCACACCAGCTTAAGGTGTATGCAAAGACAACACCTGAGCAGCACGTTACGCTTGCTTTATGCTGGTGCCAGCTGCTGCAGAAGGTAGCAGAAAGTGAACTGAAGCTAGCACAAGAGCTTTGAGAAAGCTACTGACGTAAATTTAGGCTGTATCTCACACGTTTTGAACAAAGCCCTTGTAGAGGGGCCCAAGCTTTCTCAGAGTACGCCCATTCTTTCTCTATCAAGGTGGAGAATTATTATGGAAAGAATTGTTTCTATTCAAGTTCCAAATTGAAGCTTTCTTTGCTCACCAAATCCATTGGGGGGAAGTGTTTTCATTGGAAAAATGAAAATTAACTTTTCCAAGGAAACTGCAGGGAAGGAGGAGAACAAAGCAGCTGGAAATGGAGCTGAAAAACATTCCTGTGATGCTGCTGGAGTACAAACCTCCTCTGGGAGGGAAAGGCAGTTTCCTATATGAATGGGAACAGCAGTGGCTGCAGCGCTCAGCACCTTTGATGTCCATGAAGGAAGGGAGCAGCCCAAGTGAGCAGGACTGCAGGCTATGCTGTGCTGGGACCTGCAAGGCATGGCTGGGTTGGCAGTGGGTGCCCACACTGGGCTCTGGCTGGTTTGTGCTCCCGCAGGCTGATGTTTGAACCTGAGCTCCCCATTCCTGGAAACTTCATCTTTCTCTTTTCTTTCTTTCTGGCCCTCATTTGAAAATCAAAAGGCTGTAGGAGGTGACCTAGGCTCACAAATCCTAGCAGGCCCACAGCTGAAACAAAACACAGACCTCTCTCTTTTCCTTCCTCCCCTTTCAATCCTGCTGCCAGCTTGCTGGACCTATTTGCATATCCAGAGCACCATTTCTCTTCTCTGGCAGTTTGGTGCACCCCCAGCCTTCCCTCCTCCACCCTCAGGACCTTTTCAGAGCAAGTAGCCCAGCATTGCCAACACTGAGGCGATGTGACCTCTATTTCTGCTACTCTTTTCTTCCAGCCTCTGCCGCCTAAAGCCAGGGCCACTTTTCTTCCACGTTTGGAGAGAGCAAAGCACTTTGCAAATGTAACCTTAAGTGACATCTGAGCTGAATGTGTCCCCAAGGCACCTGTCCCCTGAGAGGGCTTGGCTAGCAACCCTCCAGGAACAGAATCCCTCTCTACTCCTGGCTGTGACAGCAACACACAATTCTTCTGTCAGTGTCTGCTGGTTATGGAAACAGAACCATAGAATCATTAAGACTGGAAAAGACCAGTAAATTGTCTAGTCTGCCAACCTACCCCCACCATGCCCACTAACCCATGTCCCCCTGTGTCATATCTCCGTGTTTCTTGGACACCTCCAGCAGTGACTACCCCATCTCCCTGGGCAGCCTGTGCCAATGCATTACCACTCTTTTAGAGAAGAAATTTTTCCTAATGTCCAACCTGAACCTCCCCTGGTGTGACTTCAGGCCATCACCTCTTTGTTCTATTGCTAGTTACCTGGGAAAAGAGACAACCCTCACCTCTCTCCAACCTCCTTTCAGACAGTTATACAGAGCAGTAAGGTCTCCCCTGAACACTGCTTAGCTCTGGAGATCACATAGTCCAACTTCCTATTCCCTTGCAAGCAATCCATACCATGTAACAATCAGGAAAAACCTGATCTGAGAGGATTCACATTTTCTCACGTTAGTGCTGGCTGCCAGCTTACTCTCAGTTTCTCTTCCATCATGAGTCCTATGCCCCCTCCCCAAATTGCCACGAGGATATTCCTCCCTTGGGAGAGGACAGCCTGGAGTGTGCTGGAAACTAGGTGACAAAGCCACTGCTTTCCCCTCCTCAGCTTCCCAGGGGCAGATGCTATCTCCTGATGCTGGCTCAGACCTACAGCCACAGTCCTCCCACCAGCATCTTCACCCTGGTGGAGAGAAGTGAAGATCATCACACTTTCTGTTTCCTGAGTGGCCCTGCAGGACATCTGCTTGGCAAGTTTTAAACACACTCTAAAAGAACCCATGCTGGCACAGGGCCCCTCAGCCACCCTGCACTGCGGGCTCCCTCCAGCTCTGCACACCCCCTCCTGCTCTGCCCACTCCACAACAGCAGTGAGGGCAGGGAGGCGGTGTGATGTTGCAGGGAGTGAAGAATTGTTTGCTTTGCTATATCTGATTCACAATGGAAGTGCAGGGGTCAGGAGAAGGCTGTTTATCATGCTAAGGTGTCCTGATTAAGTCAAGCACTGATGATGACATCTTAAAGGAGCAGATGAGAGGGATCATTGCCTGGCCCTGGAAGATCTGGGGAAAAACAATCCCAAAAAGCCCTGATGAGGGGTCAGCATCAGTCGGGCACGTTGCCAGCCTGCGGTCCCCAGGAAAGCAGAGCATTCTCTCACGATGCGGGGATGACAGCCTCTGTTGGCATGGCAACACGGGATGCTGCGGCGGGGATGGCCGGGCAGGAGTTTGCAGTCGGCAGAACGGGGAAATGTTTGATAGATTAAAAAACCACCAGCCGCACGCCATCGTCCTCCCTCACTCACTCCACCTTGTGCTGCCAAGTTGAATAACTGTGTTATTGTGGTGGGAGAAAAACAGCATAATCTGAGCCCAGGCTGTCAGGGAGGGGGGAAAGAGAACATTTTCTTCTGCTGTTCCCCCTTTTCCTTCCCAGCACGTCTCTTGGGCGGCGAAACCAAGCGGTGGACAAGGATCTGGGGTACAAGTGGGAGACCCAGGCTCTGTTTGGGCTGTGGTATCCCACAGATCTCATCATCACCCTGGGCAGCTTTCACATTCCTATTGCAGGTTGGACTCCAAATTATATATTTTTAAAAACAAAGAAAGTTCAAGCATGAGGTAATACTTGTTCACTTAGAAAGCCCCAGAGAAACACAAGAGCGAGGAAGGAGAGGGGTAAAAAGCGGGTCTGTTTGCATGGCCAAACCTTCACTGCTTCCACGCAGCATCTCCGAAGTACTGGTGAGGACACCAGGGTTTTCTGCACAATTGGCAGTTGCAGGGCACCCTGCTCCTACAACACCCTGGATGTGGTGTGACTCAAAGGGGTTTGCCCATGCACTCACAGCAGGCAGGAGCATGTTAACCTCAGGCACATAACGTGGGATAGTTTCACATAGTTTTGGATAGCGCCAGGCTAAATATTTTGCAGTCTTTTGTTCAAGAATCTCCAAGGGATGTTCTGCTTTCTCTCCAGTTGGGTCCCCAGATTGGTGCAGGTTGCACTTCATGTCTCTTGCGAGGGTTCAGTGAGGTTTCCCTCCAGCTTCTGAGCACCACCCAACTTTCTGAACAGCTGTGCAAGGCTTTTCCTTTACACCAGCACTTTGCACGCTGCTGCTTCCCGAACCACAACAGCATAAAACGAGAGATGACAAAAGGAAAAGTCATCAGTGACGGCAAAAAACACAGAACCATCAGGACACAGCAGCCTCTGGGGAGTTTTTCCTCATGATATGGCTGCTGTGCCAGGATCATTAGTGCACCACCAAATCCTGATTGCCCCGGCCAGCTTCACCTGGGATATCCCCCACCCACTCACACAACCCATTGGGCCATGGCTCCATTTAATCCCAGCCTCATGCACCCACCCTTTGCTTTGGGCTGTGCTGTAGCTGCCTCTGAATATATCTCTTAGATGGTCTTCAGGTGTGCTTTGCAATCTTGTCTCTAGCTGGGCATTCTAGTTCTGATCTGTGACCTAATGTGGGACTGTGCTCACGTACAATGGGTCACTTTGGTTCTGCTCTTGCTGCTTCTTTGATACTGAGTGGGGCAGCCCCCTGAGGACCCTTCTGCAACCTGCATCCAAGAAATGCGGGTACCAGGAGTATTAGGAGCTGCTTCATTGAGTCCCTACATTGCACTTTCTCTTCGTAGTCAGGCACAGCCTCCCATGGGGCTATGCAGAGCAGGAGATCATTCCTAAACAACCTTTAAGGTAATAAATTAAGAGTTTTCGCTTAAAATTAGATACTACACAAGGAGCAGGTGTCCCAGGATCACTCAGGAAGTCTATGTCGGGGAAAATCAGTGGTTAGTAGTAAAGATTCAGCTTGAATTTATGATATGGTGATAGGCTGTAACATTTTGCACTCCCGTGCAGTGCAGCGTGATCTTGAACGTGCGTGCGGTGTCACAGCTCCTTTTTACAAACGAGGAAATCCATAAGGGCTGGTCTGGGGGAAGCACAAAGCACGGGGCTTGCATCTCCTGAGCTGCTTCGCTTGCCCCTGCTGTGCACGCGGGAGCACGACGGCTTTGCAAGGCTGCTTGGTGCGGGCTGGGGCGGTCCTGACAGCGGCAGGATGGAATGCGTTGGCTCTCGCTGGAGGCTGAACACCCAGCACGGCTCGGGGAGAGAATGCCGGGGAGTGTCGGGGGGTGAGGCTGCTGTTTACCTCCACCGTGCATGAGGGGAGGAGATCTCCACTCCAGCGGCTTGTCACTGTGCCAGGACCGGCAGTGGGTGGCAGAGGGAATCCCTTTGCAGGGGGAGCGCGGCTGAGCCCAGCTCCTGGCACGGAGCCTCCCCAAGGCCCGGTGAGCCGCGTGCTGCCCGCCCCTCTCCGGAGGAGCCTTTGAGCTTCCACTCCTCTGTTCTTTTCCATCTCCCCCAGCACAGCCACCTCCCTCTCCTGCATTTCTTCTGCCTCACTCCACACCGCTCTGCAGCTTTCTCTGCTCAAAATAATTTCTGCTCAGGGAATTCCTCTCCCTCCCTCCCCGCTCTCCTGCAGTATTTCTCTCTGGCCTTTGCCCTGGGATATGTAGCTGAGCATTAGCACAAACATCATCTCTCGCTGGTGATCTGGAGCAGACAAGATGACTTTAAAGCCCAACGAAAAAGCCTTCCTGCGAAAACATCTTGTTGCAAAAGCAGGGCATTAGCGAGGAAGGCTTTGCTCTCCAGGTGGGGTGTTTGCTGAGGAATTATTCTAAGCACTGATCATCTTGGCAAAGTGCTGCCTTCACCCAGGGCGCTCACAGCCTGAGCAGGAGCAAACCTCTGGCCTGGCAGCGGCAGCCCTGGGCCCTGCTGCCAGCATCCACCTCCTGTGCTGCCACTGGGAGGTGCCACCTCCAGCAGCACACCGTGATACTGGGGGCAGCCCTGCAGCCACCCCCAGACTGCAGCAAAATCTGCAATTAATCACTGGCTGATAGCAATCAGGGCACTTACTGATTGTGAGTGCTGTGTTTTTGTGGGAGGTCTCACAGCTTGGATTTGTTTTGTCGTCGTGGTGGGGCTGCAGGGTAGAGAGGGGACCTGGGTCTGGGTTGGGATGGGAGTCTGTCTGCAGTCTGTTCTCATTTGGGGCTGTTCCCTGCTTCTGCTTTTCATTTCGGGCTTCTTCCTTCTGCACTTCCATCTGCTGATGCTTTGTGGTTCCCCTGCTAAGTACTGAGGGGACCTGAGCAATTACTGCCCTATGGCACGTGTGTTCTGTCTGAGGTAAACCTATTTCTTCACCAAGCCTTACAGGCAGAATTGTTAGGGGGCTGTGCATGATACACTGTGTTTGCAGCTGTTACCGATCAGAAATTTGTTGAAGGAAGAGAAGAACGCTGTGTCTGTAACCTTCCTTTTAAAATAGAACAGTCTAACCTGAGTGTGCGATGGGGTTAGGGGAGCTATTTTTAGCAGAATGCTTCAGGTGAGTCGGAACTTTCCCCTTTGCCTGTGTCTTCAAAGTGCTGCTTCCAGCCTGGAGAAACAAGGCCAATAAGGTTCTGTTGCTTCTCAGCTCTCCTGGCGCTGAGTTTACTGTCTGACATGCTGCTGAAAATTTGGGCATGGTCTTTCAGCTGCAGCCTGAATTGCTCTGTGTCACAGTGCTAAGTACTAAAATGAAGAGAATTATCAGGGGTATGCAGGGTTTGCCAACCTTGTGGTCTTTCCTTGAAAACAAGCTGGGATGTGTTAGCAGCTGCTCTTCAAGGCTTTTAAGGAGAGTGACCTGCACGAGTGTAACATATTGCAAAGGGAGGTGATGCTAACACCGTAGCTGCCATGAAGATGCGAGGTGTGCCCTAACCCTGCTGGGATAAAGCACGGAGGGCTGAGGGTGCCATCCGCTGAGCTGATGCTCCCAGCTACAGAAAGCAGCTGTGCTGATAAAGGACCATGATCTCAAAATGCAATGGGCAGCACAGAGTTGTGCAGCTTTCTTTAAAAGATGCTTTCCCCCGGTAACTGGCAGACCAGCTCCCTGGGGGTAGTCCCGTCTAACCCAGTTCTATACCCTGCACTTTACGTGATGAATCTCCTTGCTTTCCCAAAAATCCCCACTTACAGCAAGCTCCCTTGGCACATTCCTGGGTCAGACATCTTTTTTTTTTTTTCAAAAAGTCTTGCTGCCATGCCTTCACTGGGCTGCTCTTAACGTTGGCACAGATAGCAGCACAGAGAAGAGCTGCTGTGCAGTTTGCATTCAGTTAGTAAATATTCATGCTGACTTTCTTGAGGTGAGTGATGTGTTCCTATGTTGGTAGCTAGTCTGGTGTAAGAAGTGGCTTAGCAGCTCAACCCTTAATAAGAGTGCAAGGCTTCAGCTCTCGGAGCTCGAGGCCAGAAGGGCTGATTAGGTAAATTCTGTATAGGAGGTCCTTAAGTTTCAGATGATTGGCACTCCTCAGCTGATGAGCCCAATATCTTTATGTGGATGAAGGGCAGAGTATGTTTGACAACGCCAGCTTGTTACAGCAGCTGCTTTGATTTGCAGATGTCTTGTCAACAGAAGCTCCCATGCAATCAGCTAAATTAGGAATGCAGTTGTAGAGAATGTAATATTTAATTATCCCTGCCATTAAAAATGTTGTATTTGATTTTTTTTTTCTTGGCTATTTCAAACCACGAAGGTCACTATTTTATGGTAGAAATGACGCAAACAAGAGTTGTATAGCCATGGAGAGAATAAGGGGAGAAACTAAGTCAACTTCCCTGCTGAATGTAGAGCTTTGTGTTTGAAGCTTACCTTTAAGCAAAGGTGAGCGCTTGTGGTCCAGCACAGCACCAGGTGTAGGAGTTGCTTAGCTGGGAGAGCAGGTCTGTAACTCGTGGCAGTGTTTATTTGGCATTTAAGCTCTCCTCACTGGTAGCTGATAAGGATGTCCTGTGTTGGACCTGAAGTCCAGGGGATTACAAATGATCCTGAGGGAGACCGAGGGTGAATGCCAAGTAGTCTGTGCTGTCAGCGTGATGGGGATATTACAAATGCAGCTTATCCTCACTCTGACTGTCTGGGGCATGATGGGTCAGGTAAGCACAAAGGGGCTGAGGAAATCTGTAGCTAAAGCTTTAACCAGAAGGCAGATGCTAACTGTCAGGGCTGCCACAGAAGCGGGTCCTGACCTGTACCAATCCTGGGGCCTGTTTGCAGTGTCCTTGCCCCAGCTGGGCTGGTTCTGCGCTGCCAGATCCTCCCGGGTGCTGCAGAGTAAGGCAGGAGGAACTGGGCTGCTTATGTTAAAGGCAGCCCCTCAGCACTGCCTGCTGGGTTGCAATAAAGCTCTCTGAGCTGGGCTCTGCATCAGGGAAAAAGTGATGCTTCTTGGAGCTTTCCTTAGCCAAGCACCAGGCTCCTACATGAGAAATACAGCATCTCCCTTCTGTATACCAATAATATAAATGTATGCTTATTCAAGGTTTGTCTGCTGCTCTGCCTGAATGCAGCGGTCATAGCTGTGAGACAATGTACTACCCATCGCGTCCTGTGTCAGCATTTAGTTTTGAAAAGTCACTTAAAATATAGCTTCAGTTCATCTTATTGGGCTGGCTGTTCTGTGCCAGGGAATGCTGGGGGGCTGCGTGCCTTCCTTTGAGTCATCAGATTACATCTTCAGTTTTTCTGGAGCACTGACGGTTGGACACCAGGCCACCCGACTGTGGTGCAAATTGAACAAGAAGCCTCTCCAGCTCAGCAGCAGAGTGTTGCCATTGAGGTGAGGATCCTGGACCAGTAGGGTTGTAGGAGAACCCTTCCAAAAGCACTGTTCCTATGCAACACATCTGTGGGATGCTTCTGCGGAAGATGAGGACAGGAGCTTATGTAGGATTTCCGGAATATGGAACTGAAGAGCAATGTAGAATAAGATAGCTGGGAAACTGGGTCAGAAAAGGCATTCCTTTATCAGACCAGCTTCTGCTTTCTTTCCTCCTTCCTGTTCAGCTGAGAGCACACTGGTGAAGACTGAAATCTTTCTCTTTAGCTGAAGAATTTCATTTGGTGTTCAAACGGGCATTGAGGGGAGTGTGGACCTCTTTGACCTTTATTTCCCAAATTCCTGTCCCTAGTCTGAAGGAGTTATGATGGAAAGTTCTGTATGAAGCTGCCATGGAGGCATAAAAGGTCTCTTGGCCCTTCTTTGCAACTCACCCCCTTCTGCTTCTGCAGAAACCACTGCTACTGAGACCCATCAAGAACTTCAGTGAACCAAAAAAGCCAGGCTCATCTGGTGAGACGCTGCTGTGACATTCTATAGGAATGTATGTAATGAAGACAATTTATATATGTTACCAGGTGTGATAGTGGTATAAAGATATTTAACACAGGAGAAACCGCCCGCTCCGTGGGGACTGAGGACTGTGTTTGGCAAAGTAAGCACTCTGCCATAAAATGAAGAGATCAGCTATGCTTGCTGGAGCCAGCAATCCTCTGTTCTATTTAACCCAGCAGTTTTCACACTGTGGGGGTAAGTATGCTCTTTATATCTCATTTCTGAGCTGGGTGCCCTGTTGTACTGTGGCTGTGACAGAGGTGATACGTTTCCCATTAACACCTTTACAGGCTGCTTAGTGCATCTAGGGCTCCAAGAGGGTGGGAGAGAGGGAGATAGCATAAGCCACTCTGGAGTCTGGAGCCTCTGGTCGTGGCTTATAACCAAGCTCTCCTCCCAGCCCTGGTGGCCTGACCTCCTTCCAGTCCTGCAGGTAGTGCAGAAGAGCAAAAAGTTGAGTTCGCTCTTGGTCTTTGAGTGTTTACAGAGACACTAATAAAATGGAGAGGAAGAGGCACAGGCTGCACAGAGAGGTGGGGGAGTCACTGTCCCTGGAGGTGTTCAAGAGGCGTGTGGATGTAGCACTTGGGGTCATGGTTTAGTGGGCATGTGGGGATGGGCTGGCAGTTGAGCTTTGTGATCTTAATGATCTTTTCCAACCCTGAGTGAAAGCTGACAGGGAAGTATGAGCAGACCTGCAGTGTGGAGTCTTGTTGGTGGCTGCTGCAGCTGCCCGTAGGGTGATGAGCAGCGCAGGAGATGGGGATCACTCCTTGCTCCTCCATGCCTAGGGCAAGGAGGGTTCAGAGCAGATGTGGAGGAGAGGAAAGGCAGTAGGGTCTGGAAATCCCTGTAAATGGGGTGCTGCCCAGATGCACACTGCAAACCACAGCGTATGTCCTGGCTGACAAGGAATTTCTATTTGAGAAATGGGATTTGGGGCACGGGATGGAAATGGGGGGAATGCTGGCAGTTTCATTTCAGGTTAATGAAAATATGATTAACAGTTGTAATTAACTGATGAAACAGTGGCTAGTTCTCTGCCCCCTCCTGATGATTTATGAGATGCAGAGGTTGCCTGCGCCCCTGGTTTCTGCTTATGGCAGCACTTTGCAACATCTCAAACTTTCTGTCTTGAAATCCCCTCCAGGCACAAGTTGCTGTGGCTTTAACTCCTGAGATGCATGTGGGGACGTACTGCACCCCCAGCGTGACTGCCTATGATCCCAACTCTGCTGTTGGGAGGCTCAACAGCAGAGCCAGAGGCTGTGGGTGTGCTGAGGGAAAAGCTGAGAAAGGGTGGCAATCTGACAGAGCAGCTGCTCAACAGCAAAGCCGAGGGAAACGCAGCCGTGGTCTTAGCTGGCTGAGGGCTGAGTACCTGGGAGAGGCAGGCACCTCCCAGCCACAGGAAACACCTTTCAGCCTTATTATATATGTTTAAATATCTAGGTGAACTTCTAAAAATGTGAGCTCTTAGGGGAAAAAGAAACAGAAAAGCACTGTGTGTATGAACTCCTAACAAGAATAGGACAACTGCATGACAACTTCCTTTGGTGTATTCCAGAATGAGGGCAGCATTTGTCCCTGTGATGGAGACAGATGGCACTTCTGGTGTGCGTGCCCAAGGCAGATAAGAAAGCGATCCTCTGTCCCATCTGATCAGCTATTGCTTTCTTTGGAGCCATTGTTAGGGATGTGCTTTTGGCTGTAGATGGGAAGAACAGGAGAGCTCTGCCTTGTTTGTCTGACTGCATATGCGTGATCTAAAAAAAGTGACTATCCATTTCTCTAAGGATACTTGATGAGCATTAAAAATACAATTGCAAGAATAATCAGGTCAGACTTCAAACAAATGCAGGGAAGCAGATCTGTTGAAGAAAGAGATACCTTGTTATGTCATTTTCTCTGAATAGTTCTTAAAGGCTGATCTTTCTCTTGGAGATCAAACTAAGGTTCTTCAGCCCAGGGATGGAACCCAGTGCTCTTGCCTACAAGCTGTGGGCAGCTGAGAAGTCTTAATACAAAAGATAAGAAATGAAACAACAACAAAAAAAAACAACACAACAAAGAGGTGTCTCTCCAGAGCTTGCAGCAGTGTAAAACATGGCAGGAGCAGACTTCTAGGGATGACCTGTGCCTCTATGGTTTCTGTGTGTGCAGACATGGTTAAGGAGCACCATGGGCTGGGGGAACTACCCTGAGGTCAGTGAACTGATCTGCCTGCCAGGGGGCTCTGCCAGCTTTGGAGGGGCCCCTGGTTTATGGCAATTTGTAGCCCTTGGAGAGGCATGAGGCTGTTGCTGTGAGCCCATGGTGTATCACAGAATGTCAGGGATTGGAAGGAACCTCGAAAGATCATCTAGTCCAATCCCCCTGCCAGAGCAGGAATGTCTAGATTAGGTCACACATGAATGCGTCCAGGTGCAGCTCCAGAGAAAGAGACCCCACAACCTCTCTGGGCAGCCTGTTCCATGAAACACTGAATAGTACTGGTCCCAGTACCAACCTTTGAGGGGCTCCACTAGATACAGGCCTCCAACTAGACTCTGTCCCATTGACCGCAACTCTCTGGCTTCTTCAGCCAGTTCACGGTCCACCTCACTACCCAATTGTCCAGACCACACTTCCCCAGTTCAACTGTGAGGATGCTGTGGGAGACAGTGTCAAATGCTTTACTAAAATCAAGATAGACCACATCCACTGCTTTACCATAATCTATTCACCTGGCTACATCTTCATAAAAGGCTATCAGGTTGGTCAAGCATGACTTCCCCTTGGTGAAGCCATGCTGACTGCCCTTAATGACCCTCTTATCCTTGATATGCCTAGAGACAGAGCCAAGGACAAGTTGTTCCATCACTTTTCCAGGGATGGAGGTGAGGCTGACCAGTCTATAGTTACTCAGGTCCTCCTTCTTGCTCTTTTTGAAGACTAGAGTGACATTTGCCTTCCTCCAGTCCTCAGGCACAGCACCTCTTCCCTTCCCCATGATGTCTATACTGGCATAGCTGGAAAAAGTCTAGTGCTAAATTGCTATCTGGATGTAGTGGAAATGCTAAGTCATGGTCTGAACCAGGTGGGAAGGTAGGGCCAACCCAGGGGAGCTCAGCTGCATGCAATGAACCTGAGTGACTGGAAGGGGTGCAGCCAGGATCCACCCCCTTCCGGACCTCATTTAATGGTCAGCAGTAGAGGCAAGGGGATCTTGCTGGAGATCCCTTGCGTACTTGAGGCCTTCTGAAGGTAAGCAACTTCTTCCCTTAGTTTCTGTGCCCACAGCTGTTGCATTTGAGCAAATTCTCACTTGCTGCAGCCTAGGACCTTGCTGCTCTGCTGTCTTTGCTGCGTTTTCCATTGTGTTACACTGGGCATGGCTGAAAGCTATGTGGATGAAGCCAGTCTGTGCAGAAACTCCTGCCAGTGGAGCTGGGGTTATGTGTGCTGTGGCCAGTTGTCTGCGGTGTTAATGCAACTGTGGGGAACTGAGTTTTACCATCCCTCAAAAATATATCTGATGAAACCCATGATTTCTTAAATGTCCTACTGGGATATCGAGAGTTGCATAGGCAAGAAACTTCAGCAGGTCTGTGGCTGCTGGGTTAAGAGGGCTGGCCAGAGGTTCTGTTGGTTTTGGCCCTTATGCTGATGGGTAGGTTGACAGGCTGAGGTCTGCCCTACCTGGGTTAGTGGAGCCTATAGCTTCAAGCCTGACTCTCCCTGGGGGAGGAAAAAAACCCAAACAAACAACTTGAATAGTTGAATATTTGAACAGTTGAATAGCTCAGCTTTTTTTTTTTTTTTTTTTTTTTTAAGTCAAGATGCAGAAATATCATCTCATGGTCACTTCACCTACAAGAGGGACGCTTTCATGCATCAGTGGGATGGTAATGCTTGAATAAGCTTGTGTTTAAAGTGGAAGTTCATCTGGGAGGGCAGAGGTCTCCCACGGACATTTCAAGCTCTGAGAAATGCACTCGCTGACCCCAATGGCTGTGACACGTGTGTGCAGGTGATGATATTATTTATCTACAGCCTCTCTTAGCACGTGAGCAACCATAGAGAAGGCATGCAGAAGCATGTGGTAGGGCTGCCAGAGGTGCTGTGTGTGTGTGTGGAGGGTGGAGTGGTCTCTGAAGGCAGGACCTTCCATCTCACTGGAGGTCTTGGGTTTTGCTGGACTCTGGAGAGCAAGCAGTTTTCAAACCAGTCTCCTTCAACAGCCAGCTGCCACTGCTGGGCAGGGATTCCCAGCGAGTGCTGCCTGCTGTTTGATCACTTCTCTGCAGGAATATGAATAAATAAACGTGCTTTGTACACCCAGATCATTGCTGCTTGTACTTAGCAATGCTCATCTGGCAGCCTGCTATTATTGCTGGAGGTTTCACCCGAACAAGTGCTCTGGAAAATGGATGGGTGAGTCGCGGCCTGACTAACGTGTGGTTCTCTGAGCTCTCGCGCTTGGGCAGCGAGTGATGGGTCGGAGGTCTCCCTGCCAGGTGCTGCTTTGAGTCTGTTCTGGCGTAGGGCACGCTGCTCCCACCTGCCTACGCGGACCCACCCCAGTTCCTACGAAGGAGCGTCCGGAGCGCCTCTCTCCGGCCGCGGCTGCGGCGCTTCCCTCTAGCGGCTGGCAGAGGGCAGCAGAAGCCGCGGAACCGGCGGCGGAGCGCGATCGGGGGGCGGGGCGTGCGCGGCGGAGCTCCGTGCGCGGTGCCCCGGGGCTGTGCTGCCGCCAGCCGGGAGCGGGCGCGGGGGTTTCTGCTCCGCGGGGCTGCGGAGACTCCTTAGGCACAATGCTCGGCGGCACCTGTCGCGGTTAGCCCGGCCGGTTTGCTGCGTTCCTCCACTGTGTTCGTGCTGTGTGTCCCCCCGGGCTCCTTCCTCAGGAAAGCTTGCAGGCAGCACTGCGGCTTTTTGGGCGTGGGCACGAGTTCCTAGGTGTAGGGGCGGTCTGTGGCTGGAGCCCGAGCGAAGGAAGGAGGGGAGCAGAAGGCAGATAAACGGGAAGAACTCGCTGCTGTGGTGAAGGGAGATGGAGCATCCCCCCCCGACGAGCTGCTCCCTCCCCATGAGCCATCTGGGGCCCTGGGACGCCCCTTCTTGGCCCCAGGATGGTGCACAGAGGTAGCCCTGGGCTTGGCTCTGCACAGAGCTTTTTTCTCTCCAGAGCAGTTGACTCCAGCCTTGCATTGATTTCCATTTGAGTCAGGCACTTCTTAAAAGCCCCAGAGGGAGCTTGCACAGCATCTGTGTCTCTGACGTTTCCAGAGAGAGCGTCTTGCCAAGTATCTCGGTGTGTCAGTAGCTGAGGGAATCCCTCAGTAACCTCCTTCTTGTGGATGCTTCTCTCTAGGTCCCCTGAAACAGGGCACTCTGGTGCCAGACATTCCCATGCGAACAGGAGCCCTGTTTGGAAAGAGGCCATGATCAGCACACTCCATAGCCACTCTGGATGTGGCTCTCCTTCCCTTTGTATTTTAGGAAGCCTCTTCAGAAGCGGGCTGTAATCTCACAACTTCTGAGTAACTTTCACGGGTGTTTAACCCCCTGTGAAGCACCTCCTGCAGACGGTGCTGTTCCCTGGCCTCATCCTCCTGCCTGGGAGTGGGGCAGTTCCTTGCAGAGCAGCCATCTGCGCGCAGCACTGCCTTGTTCTTGGGGCTCGGAGCTTTCTGTGAGGGTGAAGGCAGCTTTACCATCTCCATACAGAACACGACTTAATTCTGTAATGATTTACAGTGACGTGATTATCAGCCAGAGTTAAGAAATATTTTTAGCAGCAAGCACTAAGCCCTCTTCTTTAGGGCAATGTCTTGGCAGAGGAGTTGAAGCAGTTTTAAATAGGTGGCTTCTTGGTGAGAAATAACCTTTCTCTGAATTGTCTCGTCTGTTTTCACCTGACAAAACTTTCTTTGTTCTGGTTTAATTTTTTTTTTCTCATGGTAAGACTCACCAGGCCTTATCAGCTTCCTCAGTGATGGAAAGCCCACATCGCTTTTTGAGGTAAAATGAGAGTGGAGAAAGAGATTAAGGCAGAAGCTACTGAAAAAAATATTCTGACTTCTTTCTGGTTCGGGTGGGGATGGAAAGATGAAAAGCGAGAACAATTTCCTCTGAAAATTTTCTCACTGCTGTTCTTTCTGGAAGACAGCTTAAAGTAGAAACGCAAGTCCTCAAACAAAGACTGAAGTTTTTTTTTAAAAAAAAACTTTTTATGTTTCTTAAGTCATTGAGGTGTCACTTTTTCTAAAAGGTGGAAAATCCTGCAGAATCTATTTTGATCTCAACAAGCTGCCAGCAGCCCATCCTTGTATCTGGCTCCTGCTAGCAGGGCAGTGCTGGAGCCCGGTGCAGCTGATGCATGGTGAGGTCTGTTTGGTTCCTGCCAGTGGCACCAGTGTATGGCTGCAAACCACTGCTCAGTGTTCATGGTGAGAGCTAAGGGCTGTTTCCATGGCAGGAAGGTTCAGCAGTGCTTGGTGAGCATGTCTTGGGTGGCTATTAGGATGGCTGGAGTCTGGTAGCTCCACTTCGATGTATGTATTCCTACCGAGAGATAGAAACCTCTTCCCTGCCCCCTTCCCTTTCTCTCTTATCACACTGTGCACCTTTTCTTTCACAGCTGCAGTGTTTAGAGTGAATGAAGTGCTGTCTCTTCAAACAGCCTTCTCAAGAAGCCATGCTTCTTTGTGAGCGGCCGAGCTATTTTGCAAACCTTGTCTTCTTTGTCTTGATGTCACTGGTCCTCCTGGCCCAACTTTTTTTCTTAGTTTCCTTTCTAGCCTTCTGTTCTTTGAGCAAGGCTTCAGTATTTTGCATGCTGATGAAATGTTCAGGCAAAGAAGCCTAATCTTTGGGAGTTGGAGGAAGAAAATTAAACCCACCTCTCCTTACCTTATCCTCTACCTCGCACTGTGCATTTGCATCAATAAATCCCAATTATCTGACCTCCCCATAGATCTTCTCTGAAGCACTTCTGCCTCATTGAATGCACACGATACCAGTGCTTGCATTCAACGTGGCTCTTCAGTCTTTCTTCTTTTGCCCATTGTAGGATCTGCTTCTTTGCCTATTCAGGTGCTGCACAGTAGTACTCATCACCATTGTATCAGACTGATTCACACATGGTAATGAACTTAATTTCACACCACCACTACAGGGAGTCAGGTTATTTTTATCTTACATTAGTGAAAATTGACATGCAGCGCTTAAAGAGAAAAAGCAGTGAATAGTTCTGGCTGTCAAACTGTAGATATCTAGGGTCCTGATTTTGGAATACTTTACCCTCACAGGCCTCTGCAGTGAAGCTTCTCCTGAGTAATAGGGGCTGCCCAGCACACCTGTGAGACCAGGACATCTGTAAATAGGATATGCTGCACTTCATTGTGCTAATTCAGTCTGGGATGGATATGTCTGGCTGTAAGGTGGAAAAGAAATTGCTGCAGTGACTTCCTGCTGCAGCTCCTGGCACCTTGGCTGGTGTCAGATCTGCAATCCACTGAGCAAGGTGTGCTGGGCTCCTGGCAAAGCACGTGGCCATGCACCCTGTGTGGAAGGTGAGTGCAGCCTCCTGGGATTCAGCAAAGCTTTTGTTTCTGGCCTTTCTGATCACCTCTGCATCTGGAAATTATCAGGTTCATCACAATCTTGGTGTTTTGGATGTGGAGAAATTTCCGCTTATGGAAGAAAATGTCCTCATGAAAACCTCTGGTTGGAGACCTTTCAGATTTGCTCCAGAACGTGTGCTTTCCTAAACTCCACATCTTCCCTCCAGCCCAGGGAAGTTGTCTGGGGATTGCATACCTGATATGCAGGCTTCCCACTGATTGCTTCCTCTTTTGTCTAAGACTTAAAACAAAGTAACCTGATTAACTAGGATGGAAGGAATTAAGCCTGTGCTGGGCAGATAAAGATCGACGAGGTCTCTTAACAACACTTGTTACTCTGGGCTTCCTTTGATTGCCATATCAGCAGCTACATGCCATAAATTACCTGGCTGGATTCTCCTGTGCATCTGAATGCAGAAGAAGCAAGGCAGAGGGTTATTTTAGTTAATATTCTGCTGTGTGATTTTCCAGGTGCTGTGCAGCTCCTATCTTGACTCTTAACCTCTGCTCTTCCAATTCTAAAGTCCTGTTGGTGCTAACAGTACTGCATGCCATCCTTGAACCTGCTCCTGGCTTTCTGTTGCTCCCACATCCCTTGACCGAGAGCTTTCCTTAAAGTGAATATGTTTGCGATGCCTTGAGGAGATGGGAAGGGCTTAGGGGCTGAGTGACATGATGTCTTGGCAGGTCCTAGGAGTTCTCCCAGGTGACAGGCTGGAGCTGCTGGCATGTATTCTGCAGTGAATTAGCTTGAGAGCTGTTCACGGATGCCTGTGGGTCCCCAGCAGAAATCTTGGTACTCCCACTGTAGCCCATTAGCAGCAAAGTGTGAGGTTGCATACCTTGGATTAGAAAGCACTTGAGGATGTCATTTACTCGGGCAGATTTCCCAGCTGACTGAGCATTCCTATTCCACTAATTACAAACTAAGAGGGTGTTGTACGCAGTGGCTCCCAGACAAGAGGAGCCTTCCTCCCTAATGGGGGCAGGTTGGGAAAAAGCAGAATGGATTTGCTAATTGTTATCCTCTCCCATTATATGCAGTCAGTTGGAACAAAGTAAAGCTTCCTTTGGTAACTCCTGAGAAATGTGGTCCTCAGATGCTGCAGCTGGCTTGTTCCAAAAGCTGATGTCCTAGTCAGTGCTGTAGATGAAGTGTATCAGAAAGGGATAGCTCAGCGCCAGGACTGGCTGGAACTGGCAGCTTTTCTGAAGTCACCTGGAATAGTCAAGGATTAAGGAGCAGATGAAAGAGCTGCCCTACCCAAATCTTTGGTAAGCGTTTGACCAAACCAGTGCAGGGCTGTGTTGTTCTGTTTCCAGCTGGCGCGGGAGGCAGAAGATAAAGTTGCTGTTTCATATTTCCCAGAGCTGAAGGTGTGGGGCTGAAAGGAAGAAGCGACCCTTGAAGTCCAACCAACCTCCGGGCTTCCCTATGCAGGGCTGCTCTCAGTCAGGTGGTTTGATGTCAGTTCTGCTGCTTTGGGGCAGTTGCAGCATCCCTCTTTTCACCTTGAGTGTCCTTTAAATCTCTGGGCCCTTGTTTTCCTATTTGGCATTTCCAGAGGCTATGCATCCCCCTGCCAGGCAGCTGATAGCAGCAGAATATCTGCCTGCCTCAGTGCCCCATGGCTCTTCCTCCCGAGCATAGCTGCTTTGCTCTGCCATGTGTCTTCCTATCATCAAATGCACAACTCCTTTCGCTGGCTTGTGCTGTTTGTCTCTGATCTGCTTACACTAAAAACCCTCCTGAAGCAGACAGGCCCTGGGAGGGTGTTGCCTGTTGGTGGTGTATTTGTAGTAGCAACTGGCAGATGGATCCTCAACACTTTGTGCAGGAAAAAATCCCAGATCCGGCCCTGGTGCCTAATGCTGTCTGCTGGTGGGCAGCCTGGCAGGGGTATGGGGTGAAGAGAGACCAAGAGGGCTGTTTAAGCCTCCGTGTTGCCCCAGTTCTGACAGGCAGCTGGTATAGTGGTTTCCAACATACATCTGAAGGTGTTTTCTGAGAGTGGGGATCATTGACAGCATTAAGGAATTAGGGATGGAGTGGACTGGAACTGGTGGCCAACCCAGCCCTCCAGCATGCTTCCAACCCTGGTACCAGCAGTTGCATACGGTGGACGCATGAGAAGCTGCCTGAGTGCCAGGGAGATGGCCCTTGGGGAGGCATGGCACTGGAGCTGTCCCTTTTTTGGTTGCTTCACCGCATGCCAAGAGAAGGATATCACAAAGCTTTCTAAGCAGTTCTTTCTCTCATTAAGCACTGAGCCTCTGGCTCAACGTTGGCTTCCCATGGGGCTGCTCCAGGAGGCAGAGACTGGAGTGTCCTGTCTCCTGCAGCCACCACTCACCTTAATCTTGTGAAGAGCTCTTATTACCTGAGTCTCTGCTGTTTTGTTTCAGCTAATTAGTGCTGATGAGATCCACTCAGTGTTAGGCAGTCTTTTGTCCTTCGGCTTCCTGCAGTCCTCATAAAGTTTACCAAACATGGCAAGATATTAAACCTTTCAGGCACCATAGCACAGGCACTGCAGTGGCATTTAGAGTCCTTGTTAAAGCAGCAGATTCAGCTGATGTCTTTAGGAAATGTCTTTAGGAAACTTCTGCTCTCCTGCTGGCAGGCTCTGTCTTCCAACCATGTTGTGTGGCTAACTATCCTGCTTGATGGAGAGGATCTTAAAATTGCTATTTCAGTGAAAGTACAGCCAATCTCCAATGCAGTAAGTTCTGGAGTATGTCAGAATTGATGCTTCGCTTGGAATTGATGGTCTTTGTGCCCAAAGCTCAGCCATGTCTTTGGGCCAGGAGGGTTGCTGCTGTTTGGTGTCCAACTATAAAAAGGGCTCAGTTTTATCAAGCTGTGTTGAGACCAGAGTTTCCTTTAAAAGGAGAGGCTCAAGCTGGCATAGAAAGCTAAGGAAGGTGTTTGGAGGGAAGGTAGGGTGTGGGATAACATTCCATGTAATGCGAGCATATGGCATTTTCTTGAGACTTTGGCTAATGCTGTCAACTCCTGCAATTTGGTGTGAATCTCCTGTTGTTTGGCTCTGTTTCAAGCTCCTGGTTTTGGCTTCATGTCACTCTCCTTTTTTTTTTTTTTTTGAAACAAAATAGGTTCAGTTTTGTGGGTTCCAGAAGCATGAGCCCAGAAGGATCCCAGATCAGAAAAGTGAGCCAGCAGCCATCCTAAAGCCAGCCCTCCCTAAAGCCAGCCTTCCTATGCAGTTGATTTATTAGTGTTAGGCACCTAAATTGCTTAAGCATATTTGGACTTCACAGGCATACACGATGTTAGAAATAGAAATGCTGAAGCATCTAAAACCTCATGACTCCACAGGGGGTTTTTTTGAACTGATGCTGCTGTTGTAACTGCAAAAGAGATCAGCCTGTCTCTAGGTCTTTCTCTCCAGGTTTAGTTTTGCCCTTGCCAAGGGACTGCAGGACAAATACAGTTTCTTTCAGGCCCATTAGTTTTTATGAATTTGTTCTGCTGCCAGCTTATATTTCTTGAAATTCAAGACAGTGAGCTAGCCCTCTAAAAGAGCTCTGGTGCTTCTCCACATAGCTGGGTCTGCCTTTTGGAGATTGGGATGGATGCCTTCTGTCAGAGAAACAAGGCTCCTGCTCTTTGCTCTGCCAGCATCTGCTGGGGCACAGACCTGAGGCTCAGCGTTGTCAAGTAGGACGTTTTTTTTATCTCTTTGAGTTGTTGGGTGGATATATGAGCTGAGCATCTATTTAATACTGAGATATAGCCATCCCAGTGGCCACTTGGATTTTCTTGTACGTGTTTGAGTATGAGTAAGATGCCAGATACATTGTGGTTCTTGTCTGAAGCAGCAAGGATTATGTGATGCTGTATGTGAGTGTTGTGTAGCACTTCAAGCATCCCTTGGCATTGCGTGTAGATCAGCATCTTTCAGGTCTAGCAAAAAAAAAAGGTAATTTTCCCCAACCTTTCCACACTCCCTGTCTGCTCTGTCATGGCTTGCCTCAGATCTCAAGTGAACCATCTAAAAGCTATGCCCTGGCCCATCGCCCTACTCTTTCCCTCCTGCACATTGCTGCAATGCACCAACACCTTCTACAGGCGGTGCTTCCTTTCTTGGCTGCTTTACCAGGTTTATGGAGACTGCACTCCTGGTGGTGGGAGCCACCTTGGCATTTGTTTCTAAGGTTAAGCCCTCCCCACCCCCCATCAGGTTCTTGAAATGTATGGGTGAAGTGACAGACTGCATAATGTATAATGTGGGATAGAAAGATAAAGCTGTCTCCTTTCACAAACCCTGAGATTTAGGGTTGGAGACTTTCATTGTGGGAACGTTTGCCTCTTGTAGGAACCAGCAGGTTCTTACCTCCACCTACTTCCAACCTCCCAGCACAGGAGGTGCTAGCCAATGGGTTTACTGGTAAAGGGGTACCCAGAGGGCAATCCTGCTGAAAGAAAGTTTTGAAGGAGGGCTGCCGCTTTACACTGTGCTGAGGGAAAGGTTGCTCTTAGGCTTTTTTTGGGGTACCAGGGAGAGCACAATACTTTAGGTGGCTTTTGTCCCCTTCAGGAGCTTTGCTGTGGACGTGCTGGAGTGGAGGAGGGAGGAGACTTGCTTACCATGGGGGAAGATGTTACCTTTCTGCCTCAGCCCAGTGCTGTGCCCACTTGCTAGGTACTGGCCAGTGGTGCAGCCCTTCCTGTGCACTGCAGAAGACTGAACCTCAGTTTTGTGTGACTGCAACAGCAACCCAATGCTCTTCTCCCTGCACAAAGGAGGAAGAGTTTGCACGGGTGGCTCCAGTTTGCCTGCACACTGGGAAAACCACCATCTTTTTGGTACTGTTTCTTTGCATCACTGCTAGGCTCTGCTTGAGGGCTGCAGTGTGGTGCACAGCACTCTGCCTGTGTGGGACAGCCCTGGATGTTGGGATGGCTGTCGCAGGGCTGCCAGCAGCGTGCAGGATGAGCCGTGACCCCCATCTCTGACCGAGGATGCAGGCGGGTGGCTGATTTATGGCCGTGGTGAGATAGGGGTCTCTCAGAGTTAAGCTGTAGGCGAGTTGCCATGGAGACAGGCTAATAAAGCACCAGGCAGCAGCCAGCTCTGACGATGGAAGCCCTGCTACGGGTGCAAGGAGCGGGTGGGTGGAGAGAAGGAGCAGCTGGCGTGGTGGGGATGGAGGATGAGCACCAGCAGAGTGGGACAAGAGTTGGGTTTTTGAGATAGCCCTGGATGCTCTGAGAGAGACAGAGATGAAGGGAGGAGAGCTTCCCCCTCCAGCCCTTTGGGAAGGAATATGCCGTGGTGCTCCTTGGGGTTAAGTGACAGCCTTTGGTGAAGGAGCTGGATCCATGTGCAGCTGGAGCATCTCCTGTTTTGGGCTCCTGCCTGCATTAGCTACTTGTGTGCTTACTTTTTGCAGGCTCGTTGTTTCCCCAGCAGCTCAGAGTGGGTGGGGGTGTCAGCTTGCAGAGGCCACCCGGTGCAGGACTGGTGCAACAGACTTGTAGCCACACTCATGGTTAGATTGTTGGGAAAATGGGACTCTCCCTATGCCAAAGTGGGTACCTGCATGCAAGGACCACTCTGACTGGAGTACTCTCCTGGTGCTGATGAGCCTTCAGCCTCAGAGCAGGTTTCCAGCACCCAGCAACTGTGGGGAGCCATGTGTCACTGGGTCACACCTCCATCAGCACACTGCTTCTGCCTTTTGGTGTTCCTTGGATCAACACTGTACCCTGACTGCCGCTACGTGAAAGCTACAGCTCCCTTGGGTGCTGGATCTGGGTGTCAGCTGGAATGAACGCGGATGGCCCAGGCTTGCCTCTGAAGAGCTTGGGTGTGCCAGAGCTGTGCTACACATCCCTAATCCCTTGATCCACCCTGTACCTTCAGAAAGGACTGTCCAGTCTAAATGCTTCACTAGGCTAGCAGTTATTAAATCTGCAATCCCTCTCAGTTCAAGGGCACTGTAGTATGGATCTAAAACTAAGCACACTTCTATTCTGGCTGGTTGAACAAGGTGGCAGAAGTGTAAGGCTTAGCTAATTATAAGCAAGATATTCCCAGGCTGCTGTACTTCCATTTTGAGAGATTACTCTTCAGTAATATGGTGACAGCCTTAAAGTTTAACCTTGATCATCATAAAAAGGGTTTTGCCTCAATGCCATCTCATTCTGGAGTGTGCCAGAGTTCAGGTAGGCATTTCAATAAGTAAGGGAGAGGGTTTTTTTTTTGTTTTTTTTTTTTTTGGTAATGCATTTTAAGAAGGAAATAAAGCTTTATGATGGAGGGATGCACTAAAAGATAATTGATTACGGGTTTCACATGATGTTTTTATGCCTCTGAAATTGATGGATGTTATCTGCAGAGACTGATGTTGAGGGGAGGGCTGTATTCTTCCAAATAGAGCAAAGGTCAAGACAATTCAGGCCGGCTATGGGCAGCTATTGGTAACATTGCCTTCTCTATTAGAAAAGGTTTCCTACAGCAGGGCTTCCTGAGCTGGTTAATGCCTTCTTCCCTGGCCAGAGCCTCAGCTCCTCTGTTAATCAAAGCTATCATGTGCTTCTGCTGAAGATCCTTGTGTCTTTATGTTGCTAGCCAGATGACAGGAGTACTATCCTCTAGGGATTAGTTGGAATCTTCACTTGCTGGAGTGAAAAAGGTCAATTTCCTCCATTAGGATTGAGGCCTCCTTTGATGTACCTGTGGTAGGAGGGCCAGCCAGCCCTTAAGGGGCACAGATCACGCAAGGCTTTGGAGCCTTTCCAGGAGGAGTGGTAGCTAGGACTTGGCTGGCAGAGACTCTGATTACTGCTGCTTGACTGGCTGGAGGTAGACCTTGCTGTGGAGCACAGGTTCCTGCTCTGCCAAGGGTCTGAGTGAGATAGGACCTGGGCCCAGCACATCTGGAAGGATGAGAAGGATTGCAGTGTGCACATCCGCTGACCTCCTTCTCACTCATGGTGGTTTTAGGTATGGTACCTCTTGCAGTGCTGGCAGCTGTTCATGTGGCAGCTGTCACTGTTCATGTGACAACATCCTTGTAGTCCTTCAGCTTGTGCTTCTTTCTGTCTGACCCCAGTTGTGGCCACTTCCCCAACCTTTACGAAGAGAACTTACTGTATGCTATGGCTGCAAAGGGAGGAATTTCATATCATTTTGGGGTTGTTAGGAAAACTTTTTCAGTAAAGAGCTTCATGCCCAAGACTATTTTCGACTGCTGGCAGTGGCAGAGGAGACCTCTCAGTGAGCCAAGAAGGCATTTGGGAGTGGAGTGAGCTATGTTGTTCCTGGGGAAGTCTGTATTGCTGTTGCTTATGGATGAACAGGCCTCAAGAGAACTACAGCCTCTGTTGCCCAAGACTATTGTTAGCACTACTTAAACCTATAAATCTTGGAATGTTCTTCAATATGAGCCATTTAAATCTTGAGTCACTTGTCTCCGGATACGCTTGTCTCGCTGATTGTGTTTCATGACTGTTCTCCTACCCAAGGCAGCTCTTGCCAGCAGCTGAGTCAGTTTGGAAGAGAGGAAGAACAAGAATGAGAGCCTCCTGTACTCTGATCCTATAGGGAATCAATGCCCCTGAGTTATCAAGGTCCTATGCGTTGTCCTACCCCTGGGCATGGCTCGCAGCAGTGTTCTCCAATGGAGTGTCACTTCCCCATGGGAAAGTGGTGGCTCAGGTCCTCGGGACTTTTACTTCTGTGAATAGCTGTGTTGGGCCTCCCACTGAGCTCTTTCCTGTTACCTTGCCAACACTTATTTACAAGCATATAAATTAGGAACAGAAGGAGATGTGCTGTGGAAGAAACTCTGAAGTAAGCAGAAACTTAGTGTCAATAAGTATGGCCGGCTTTTGTTGTTCCCTGGACTCTTCTGTGTGCTTTGAGTTGGAGACGGGACTAGATGATCTCCTGAAATCTCTTCCAATGTGAATTTTCCTCTGTTTTCCCACAGTTGTGGAGGGGAAAATAAAAAGCTCTTCTGGCATGCACACATAGCTCACTCTTCTCTTGTGTGATGCTTTAGATTCTTCTGGGAAGCAAGGACTGGGCTGTGTTCTGCTACAGAAATGCAGAGAACCGATACTTTGACTGGATTTAACTGTGCTCATGCTCTCCTTCAGGGCTCCTGCCATGATGTTTGCATGTTATTTTTAGTACTCAAATATTAGAGGTATTTTTGAGATGGGCAGTGGTACTTATGGTTGTCATCCTTCCTCATCCCAGACCCTCAGTGGCAGTGCAGTGGTTATGTACCACAGAGTCACAGCTGCAGCTGAGTCCTGCAGAGTGTTCCACAAGGAGAGCTCTGCAGGGACAATATATTTTGAGTGCGCCTTACTGTCAGCTGCTGTCTGCCCAGCTTCAGCTGTGGGGCTCTGCAGAGCCTCCTGAGCCCGGCTGGCTCTGGCCAGTGCATCCTGCATCGCTTCATCTGGCATCGCGCTTCCTCTGGGATCCCCGCACTGCCACTTTGTCCTTGCCTTTACTGCCTACTCCTCGGAGCATCTGAGCCTGTCTTCCTCCTCCCTCCCTTCCTCTGCGTTTGTTTTCCTCCGTATGCCGTTTTATTGCAAGATAAACCTCCGGCAATTCCAACTTGCGGTCCCAACTTTCCTGCCAGGATTTGGGCCTCGCGGGGACGAGGCAACAGCTTGATAGGGGCTGGGGCACAGCGCCCTTTGGGGTGCCAGCCGCCTCCTCGCAGAGCCTCAGCGCCTCGGGGAGCACCCACCCTTCAACAGGTAGGTGCTGGGAGCGGCCCGCTGTGCTCCGCTCGTCCTGCGTGCAGAAAGGATGCTGGGCACCGCCGCGGCTCTGCGATGCTGGGCTTCAGCGGAGGGCTGTGACATCGCTCGGGACAGGGAGGGCGGCGGGGTAGGGGAGCTGCCTCCCGCTCTGCTCGGCACAAAGCGGGTGGCTAAACCCTCCTCCGGGCCGTGGGGAGGAGGAGGAGGAGGAAGGCGGGGGGATGCTGCTTCCCTCCCTCTCTCCCTCCCTCGCCGCGGCCGGAGGAGCGCGCAGGCGGCGGCTGGCAGCCCGGGCACGGCGGGCTCGGGGCCGCGGAGCGGTGCGGGCTCCGGCCCCCCCCCGTCTGGGGCAGCCGGCGCGGCGGTGAGTGCTCCGCGGGGGTCCCCTCTTTGTTGGGTGGGTACCCCTCGCCGGGCGTGGAGATGGGCGTGAGGGGAGGGGCTGCACCCCCGGCTATTGTCTGCCGGCCGGTGAGCGGTACGGGGTGGGGGGGAAGGAAGAGGAGGGGGTGTTGTGGGGCAGCATCCCTGCTCCCGCAGCAACTCCGGAGCACGTTGGTCCGGAGCAGAGCGGCAGCCCGAGCTGTGTGGGGAACCCCCGACCCCAGCCCACCCGTCCGGGGAGCGGGGAGAGAGGAAATGCCCGAAAGAGAATGAGATGAGTCCGGGTCCTGGAGCCGGACGGCGGATGCAGGGGAGGGGCTGAACGGAGAGAACAACGTAGTAAAGCAAAGTCAAATTTCCCCCTGAATCCCATAGCCAGGCCTAACGGGCACCGATGCTGAGTTGGGGTTGGGATGAGGAGGAAAGGGAAGGAGGGGGGTGGTCTCTGAGAACAGTATGGGAGGGAAGGGAAAAGGGCTCCACATCTTCCTCCCGCAAATTAATGGGACTGAGATATGGATCATTTAAAAGGAGCAGCATAATGCAATTAAGCATTAGACAGTTCCCACTGCAACGTTTATCCATTGTTCCCTGCTCTGCCTTCTGCCAGAATGATTCTGGTCTGGATGAGGGGAGTATAATTGAGCAAATAGTTCATTTTCCTGGCCAATTGCAGCCACGGTCTCTCCTGAACCTTCAGGCTGCCTGCATTTACAGCAGAGTCCTCAGACAGAGAGGGGGCTCCGGGACCCTCGGTGAGGCTGCTGCTGCCATGGACTGACTGGTGGGAGCAGCTCTGGCCCCTGCTCACCTGAGCAGATCAGACAGTGGCGGCAGCGCAGGTTTGTTCTTTCACCTCTCAATCCTTGCGTTGAGTGAGAAGAAGAAAAATAACAGGTGGTGAGGCAGGAGCAGGCTGCAACTAGGAGATGCTGCGTGTGCTTCGGGCAAGTCCGCTCTTTTCTGTAGTCTGTCTTGTAACTCTTTTTACCCCAGCGGATAAAGGATCTCAGACTGTTTTGAGGTGATGCTGTTGTTGTGGTGGATGGAGTTCTGTCTGCTGTCCTTCCGCCGCTGTCTGTGGTGGCTGGCTGCCCTGCGACGTGTGCACACAAGTGCAGCGCCAGGGGAACGCAAACGTGCCGCTCCTGCTCACACTGAGAGATGGGAGCAGCTGGGGTGGTTGTGGCTGCACCTGGGCCCCGTGGCACACGCTTGGCTGGGGGCTGCATCCCTTTCCCTCCAGTCTCCTCCCGGTTCACAGCAGCGCTCAGTGCCGTGGGTATGCACACATGCATTTGCTGCACCGCTGCACTGGAGGGCTGCTGCTTTTGCTTCTGGAGCTTTTATCGTCACTCTGCATCAAGCAGCTCTCCTCCTCCTGTTTTCTCCTCTCCTTTCTTCTTTGTCTGAAGCTGCCACCTGTCCCACTTCACTGTCAGCTTCCCCTTTGCCTTTTTCTGCTTAATTCATTCTTTCACCTCGGTTTCTTTTTCACTAAGCAGACCTCTTCCTCTTCACTCTGCTCCCTCTCAACACTAGAGAAGAAGCCCAGCTCCTCATCTCAGTAGGAGTATTCCTGCCAACTGTTTACAAAAAGTAGCACAATACCCAGGCTGAATGCTGACATAATTACATACCCAGCCAGAGTGTAGTAAATAATCCTGCTTTCAAGCTTTTGCCCAGTGGAGAGTCTTTTGCCATCTCCTTTAGCCCAGGGCTGAATGTATTATACTTGGCTGCTTTTACTTATATTCTGGAAATAAAGTCAGTGCAGTCAGTGCACATACATGGTATCACCATATAAACCTCGCATGTACATGCTGCGTGTCTGAATACGCAGCATACATCTCCGCTCCTGGGTGCAGGCTGGGAGAATAGTGCTTGGCAAGCATGAAGTCAGGGAAGGAGCAACTGCTGAGCTGTGGTTATTGTTCCCTCAGTAAGGAAAGATGGCTGTGGGGTGAAGGTCAGGAGCACAGGGCTGGCTGGCTGCTTGGTTGGGGTGCTGGCTAGTTTCCCGGGGATTTGTGTACATACAATATGATTGCTGACTGTGGGCATTGTCAGCACGGTTGTATTTCCAGTAGTGCTCTGAGCCCGAGTCTGTCTGCAGTTGCTCTGATTGTGAGTCAGTCTGTCTGCAGTTGCAGTAGCTGTGAATCAGTGTCTGCCTGTAATTGTGTGGGTGAATCAGTGTTGGCTTGTTACACTTGTGAGTGCAAGCGGTTTCCTGTAGCGGCTGTGGGTGTGAATCACTCTACAGTCCCTCTGGATGTGTTTTCAAGTAGAGAACTGCAATACTGAGATTAGTTTTGTCTTGATGAGAAACTGTCAGGCAGCTTCTTGTTTTGAAAAATTAAAGCTAAGCTGGGAGTTGGGCATGGAGCTCGCTTAGCTCCATCACCAGCCTTCTGCAGCAGGGGCCCAGATTAACGCTTGCTCTCAAGATCTGTGTTAATCTGAACCTTTAAATTGCCTTCCCTTGTGCCTCTGGTTTCAAGTGTCCCCTTATGCTGGTGTCTCTTGCGGAACCGCAGACAACGCATTTGGTAACCATCACGTGTGCCTTGCACCTTGCGTGGCAGATTGATGGGAAGGTTGTTTATGGCCTGTGCGGGGCGTGTGTTGATAGGGTCTGTTCATTGTGCTCCTCTCGGGTGGGGAGCACAAACATTTTCCTGTCTGAGCTGAAGACTGTAGTTCCTCTGCCATGTGCTGTTTGCTGTGAGCCAGCACTGTTTCTCTGAGATGGTAAACAGCAAGTTTGATTCAGGTAGGCAGGGGTACTGCTGCCTTCTCCTTGATCTCTGATCCTTATAAATGCTCTGGTAGCTGTTGGGCTTCTGGCAGCATCTCTTTAGCACAAAGCAGAGCTAAGCAGAGAGCCAAGTCAGAAATCTGTGCTATGTTGGATGATGGAAGCAGAGCACTCCCCTTGGTCCAGGCTGACAGACAGCCTTCCCTGCGTTTGCTGGTACAGGTGGAGTGGTGCTGGTGAGGCTGGACTGCTTCCAGTGCGTGCTGGCTTGGTGTCTGTGCTGTGCAGTGTGTGTGTGCCTCCTGGTTAGCTCATCTCATAGCAGGAAACCTGTCAGACAAGTGTCTTGTGAAGCATCACGCTTATTCCATGATTTCCAGGCTCCCAACCAACCATGTCTGCTCGTTGCAACTGCTGCACCTCCACCCAAAATTAGTTTTATTCAAAGAAACTCTCCTTTTTTACTGAGGCGATTGAGAATTGAAGCAAAACCTCCCTGGCCAGGGACACAAGGCAGCATGTGCATCATCTGCATTTATTGCTGCTGCACCGTGTGCTCGCTGGCTGCCCATCTCTGCAGAGAGCTCCGAGCCTTCCACACAGCAGTGGTGATCTCAAGGCCAGTGTGTTGCAGAGGATCAGGGCTGGTTGGGTACGGCTGGGCAGCTCTGCAATCCATGAGGGATGTCAAAGGATCTCTCCTGATGACTGCGACCTGGTTTGAAAAGGCTCCAAGGCAATGAAGAAGGGCTCTAAGGAGTCACTTGTGCTGTGCGGGTGCAGCTGATCTGGGGGTAAATACGCAGGTGTTGTGAGGTCACCTGCAGTGCTTGGCTGTGCTACTGCGCAGGTGGTGGTGGGTGTGCTTGGCACCAGCTGGGTCGAGACAACCCTTTTCCCCGATGTGGGAGTGTTTCTATCCGAGCTTTTGGACTGAGGCTGCCTCTGCTTTCCAGCTGGCTTCCCAGCACCAGCTCCTCTTTGCACATACCCCCTGAGAT
This sequence comes from Numida meleagris, assembly GCF_002078875.1. Lineage (NCBI taxonomy): Eukaryota > Metazoa > Chordata > Aves > Galliformes > Numididae > Numida > Numida meleagris. The sequence continues at coordinate 10,870,261 of NC_034416.1, forward strand.
ACCTGATTTGGCAGAGATGCAGAGCAGCTGCAGGTCCTGGGGGCTGCGGGCTGAGTGGGAGCTGCAGTGCTCAGCGCTCCTCCAGCTGATGCGACCGATAGAGGGATGTGTCATGTGGGCACACCAGCTCAGTGACACTGCAGGTACACCGAGACTCTTAGTGTGGTAACAAGGGGCAGATGCGTCCTGTGGGCTGCTGCTTCATCTGTGCCACCTGCATGATGAGCCTTGCTAAGTGAATCAAATTGCTCCCTTGGCTGTGTGTGTTTCAAGGAGGCAGTAATTTGAGAAAGAGGCCAATGTGACTCTCACAAATGTACCTGTGTGGCTTTGCAGGGCTCTTCACTCTCCATTTGCTTTCCTTTGCTTGCATTCTCCCTCTCTGAGTTGTTCTCTCAAGGTTTTTTGCAAGCTTTACCTTTCATTCTCCACCTCCAGAGCACTTTTCCTTGTCAGCATGAAACCTGTGTTAATCATAATTTCCTAGGAAAGAATTTCAGAATATTTAATGGCTTCTACGTTAAGGAGTGCTTGAAAGATCAGGCCCAGCATGCAAAGTCAGGAGATCCCTATTGTTAACGTAACTATGTGGAGACCTTGCTGATCCAGAAGGTACCAGCACCCTTTGGTTCCCAGTTCCCACTGCAAGAGGAACCAGTGTGTTACTGTCTTGGGGAGAGGGAAGCTTTTCCAATTCCTCCTTCCAAAACTGCACACCCAGCAGGAAAGCTCTATTTCTTGGGAGTGTTGTTTTGCTATGGTGCTCTGGAGATTGGGCAGGCAGCATGTGTTGGAGAGGAGTGGGCATATTTATGATGCCTTTAGGTATCTGGTTATAAAGAAACCTGCCAAAATCCCGAGTGCACTGAATTGTACTTTAAGTATTGCCGAATCCCAGCTGCAAAATGTTAGCGGGGCTCCTTAGAAAATCTGCATTTGATTCAGCTGTGGAGGTTACCAGCAACTGCAGAATTAGCAATGAATGTGTTTGCTAAGTGTGCCATTAAGAAATGAGCCATGGGCAGATGGAGGAAGGAAGTGCAGAGCTGCTTTGAGCACTTCCCATCCTTACAGAGATGGTGCCGGGAGCTGTTGTGCTGTGGGGACCAACTGGGCTCTGGCTAAGTTGTGTGTAAAACTGCATGTTTTAGGGAAAGGAGGAGTGAAGACGTCCTCTGCTGAGGTTTCCTTGTATCCTCCAGAGATGCAGTCCTTGCCGGTCTGTGGGTTGATGAGCACCAGTGCTGGAAGGGGACTGCTCCTTCTGTGGCTGCCCCAGCACTGCTTGGCTCAGCATCTCAAGGCCACCAGGGCTCACCACCAGCAGCAAGAGCCCCTGCGTCAGTCAGGAATGCCAACCACAATCCTTTGGACTGGGTCTGCTTTGCAGTCCGTGTCTAAGAAGTGTAACAGAGCCAAAGAGTAGGGAAAACGCAGCACAATCTCTTCTCTCCAAATCCCCCAGGCAAAATATGAAACAAGAACCGAAAGAAAGAGTTCGAAAACAGTGCCAAGCTATTTTCCATGCTGTGCAGCCCTTCCTGAGCCCCTAAGAACCTCCACAGCAAACCAGCCATGCATGTGCTCTCATGCCCTATCTCGGAGGCATCCTATGCGCCAGAACACTGAGCGCATGGAACAGCGGAGTGGTGAGAACAGATATTCTCCTAATGCATGTATGCAGAGCTGTTTCTGATCCTTAAAATGAGACTTGAGCTTGTGTTTAACTTGATTGAGGTAGCCCTGCTATCCTCGGCTAGCACCTTCAACAGGGCAATCCAAAATACAGAATTAGCCATTCATCTCCATGTAAGGAAAAGCGGATGAACCAAGGTCTGGTGGAAACATGGTTGTCTTGAGCTCCTTGGCTCAGACAGCCATCACATGGCTTTGGTCACTGTTCCTGGCCCTATCTCTTCTTGAATTATTTCAGCTGCCCTGTCCCAGCCTTGGTGCATCATCTTCCCAGCCTGTGGTCTCACCGAATTCAGAAGTTCCTGCAGAGCCAGGAGGCACCTGCTGTGAAATGGGAGGGTCCTGGTTCACGTGGATAGCACTGATAAAAAATGCTGGCAGTGCAAATTCTGCCAAAACAAACAGTTCATTGGAATCTTCTGTTGAATAGGAAAGCGATTTCAATGAGATTTCTTCAGTGGTGATGTGGGGAAGGGAGAGGGAAGCCAGCAGTGGGTTTTCGCTTTTGGCTAGTGACTGAAGTTGTCTTAGGGAAAAAAATATTTTAATTAAATCCCATTGTATAATCTGCAAGTTTAAGAGAATTGAAAGGAAATCTGTTGAGGAGCTGCTAATTGAAGGAGTTCTGAATTTTCCTTGTAAGAAACATCAACATTTTAGCTGTCCTTGTTCTGTTTTGGAACAAGCTTCCCCAAACTGATGGAGTTTCCCACAGAGCAGATGTTCATTCCCTAATTTGTGCTTCATCAGCATATACTTGAAATCCAAGCCTGTGTCCCTTCTCAGTTATAGGGGGACAGGAGCCAGAAGATTGATTCCAAAGCAGGGCTTGTTGCCCATGGAGGTGGAGGTGTGCTCGTGCCAGAAGGACAGCTTCCCCCAAGTTGCTTATTGGTGGTGGGAGGGTTGTGCTCTGCTTGGTAGCATTTCACTTAAATAAGGCCCTGAACCTGCAGCCAAACGCTCAGCTACACAACATTAATCCACGCACTGATATTTGCAGAGGCTTTAAATGAGTAATGGGGAGGAAGACAAAGGTAACGTGTGAAATACTCTCGATGCAAGGCTATGGTTGAAAGGAGCCCCTGGCTGTGGCTCTGGGCTCATGGCAGTACCTGGCTGCTGCAGCACCGAGCTCCTGTGCCAGGCAGGAGCTGCCTGTCAGGCAGACGTCATGACAAGCTGTATTTATCCAGGCTGTTGCTTGGCAGTGCTGTTCCAAGGTGCATCAACATAATGAGATACATAAAAGGGGAAAGGCAGTTAAATGCGTAATAGCATCACAATAAATGTAAAATTGAGCATTAATGAAAAAAATCTGAGCAAGCTAAGTGTGGTACAGTTGAACACTCCCGCTACCTCGGGCCTCGGTACCCTAACTTTATGATAATTTCTGGTGGTGTCATTAGCAGAATTAAATGAGGGTCTCACTGTCTAGAATGGCATTAGGAAGAAAAAAAAATGGGTATTGAGACTTGAGGGTGTCCCTGGGCAGCGTGGGAGCTGCTGCTGGGGGAAGGTGGTGCCTGGGCATATGAGATGAGGAGGAGGAAAGGATGGGTGCAAGAAGCAGTGTGATCACTTTGGAAGTGGAACTGTGCAATGACTGAGAGGGATCAAAGCACCTGAGGAGCTGTGGATGCTCTATGAACATGTATATGTGTGTGTACATTCCTGGCTCTGACAGTGCTGCCTCTGGTCCGACAAACATGACACTCCAGAAATGGGATAATGGCTGACATGGATGAACCGCTGGGAAAAATGGAACCAACTCAGTCGCTTTCCTCCTAGTAAACGAAATCTTCTCTCCTCCCTTCTGTGCCCCCATGGCAGGTTTTGGAGGCTCGCTTGCTGCTCAGCGTGCACCGAGGCCATGGCACCGCGGCTCACGGGAATGGCATCTCTCTCTCTTGCTGCCCTCGGACTCCTGCTCCTGCTGTCAGCTATCCCTGCTGATGCCGGGTAAGGTAGCAAGAACAGTAGCCTTTGGCCAAGGCTGCTGTTCTCTCTCTGTGCTTCACTATACCTGCGCTGGTGCCTGCATGAAGCAGCTCAGGGCAAAATCCTGAAAAGAATCTCTGCTGTTTCTTTGGTTGCGCTCTCGGGCGGCCTTCGTGGGCACGTAACACAACAGCAATGACTGCTGCCAGTGCCTCTGCTCTCATTCCCCTGCCTTTCGCCCAGTGACTGCTCAGTCCCGCACAGCTGAGCTGACTGACTACATTAGCACTATCTGAGGTGTTCTTGCTAAGGATGGTTGTCAGCATCTTTTGCAACGAAACCAATTTTCAGACGCGGCCTCTCTGCATTTCTCTTTGGGTGAGGAGTTGGCTTGGATGATTTCTAACCTGGAAGTGACACACAAACCTCTTTCCAACTCTAATTTTTTAAAATACTGTTTGAAAACAAACAAACTGGAAAACAAAACTGCTTCAGCAGTTTGGCTGTTCATGGTGTAGGGAGAACTGGACACAGCGGATCATAGAATGGCTGAGGTTGGAAGGGATCTTAAGCCAATCCAGTTCCAGTGGATACGTAATGACTTTCCCCCAGCCTCTCCTAATTAAATTTGCTGTATAACTGTCTTCCTGGCTTGAAGGCTTTTAATTATTTTAAAATCATGAGCTTCATCCCTCCTTTGAGTGTTGCACTGGGGCCACTGTTTCACCCCTGCCCGCGCTGCTCCCCTGGTGCCTCCCGAGAAGATCCTTACGCTGCTCACGTTGAAGTCAAAACCCCAAATGTCAGACTAAGTAAAACCACTTTGAAATTTGTAAACTCGTTTTTCCCATCGCTCTGAGCCTCTGCCAGAAGTTCTTTCACAAAAATCTGTCCTCTCGCTCTTTATATTATGGGTAATTTTTAAAGATAGCTTATAAAACATTAATGAATGAGCTTTCATGAGCATGCTAGCTATTCATAAGTTATAGATGGTTATATAGCCATCAGCAGACATGGTTACAGATTGCTTTTAACTGTGACATCCAGTGAAACCTGGCCCAATTGAAACCTCACTAATTACAGCAGGCACTTGTTAAATTTCTCAAAATCCCCTTTACCTGGGGGAGTGCAGGTATTTCGAATTTGCTTCGTGCTCAAGTCCAGGTGAAAAGCCAGAACCACTGTTTTGACTGAGATAAGTCTTAAAGGCTGCAATGCTGAGGGGTTTTGCTATTTCAGCATTGCGATGTTGCACGGAGGCTGGGGGATGTTCCCCCACCCTGCTGAACACTTATGGGTGCTGCATCTCAAGTGCTTCACACCCTCATTCAGCTGCTGGAGACTGAGCTTCCTGCCTTGGCCGCTGCTCCCATGAGAACAGGTATTGGTTTGCTACAAATCAGAGACCAAGAACCCTTGTGAGATGTGAGATCTGATCCCTGGAGAAACAAACCTCAAGCACTTGAAAGCCAATTTCCCACTGTGTTTGGTCATTGATGCAGACAGATTAATGTCAGAATTGCTCAAAATGAGATATTTCAATTAACGGCGACATGCTGGATGACATCGATTCAGCCTCTCTCTAAAAATAACTACGACCTTCCCTGCTCCAAATTTTTCTTTTTGGTAGACAACGCATTATTATTCCTTTATCTTACAGGAGAGGGATTTTGTGTTGGGGAATCATGTTGGTACAAAACTCCCAGCAGCTCTGCTGCTTGTTGCCCTCTCGACCCCTCACAGAATCTTTACAAATGGACTCGTAATGTCAGAGGTGGCTCCTCTAACCAGATGGGATGCTGCGGGATTACACTTTGAACAGCTTCACTGATATTACACCCTCCCTCTTCCTTTTTTTTTTTTTTTCACTTTTTTTTTCATTGCTCTTCGTAGTGATTTCTCAATCCTTGCATTTCATTTCCTTGCTCATACCAAAGCCATGGCTGCACCCCATGAGCTGAGCAGATCTTATGGGCTGAGCGAGCCCTGTGCTGCGCTCTGGGGCTGCTCCCACCTCCTGAACAGATCTCTAGAGCCCTGGTTTGGTGACATTGAACTTCCTCATGCTTTTGCATCTAGAAGGGCTTGGCTGGGCTTCCTCCAGTGTTACACTGTGTGTCTCTCTCTCCTATTTATTTTTATTCATCAGAATCTCTTTTATTCCCTTCTCCATCTTTCCTGCAATCTCAGCATCTCTATTGAGTTTTGTTTTGTTTTCTGTTTCTTACTCTTCTGCCTTTCCATCAGTTTCGCTCCTACCAGCTATTTCTGCTGGGAAAAGCTGTGCTTGGAGCCTCAGCACTGATAGATACCCTGTGCTGTCTTGAAATCTTTAGAAGCAGCCAGTTTTGTGAGGATTCATAGGCTTCTTTCTGTTGATTGAAAGGGAGACGCAAAATGCAAATGTGCTATTTGAGCCCCTTGGGCTTGCAAAATTGTGCTGGATATTTTGTTTGGTGATATGAGTTTTGTTTGAGAAATGTGCTGCTTATTTTGTTCCACCTGGGGCAGAAAATGCCCCAAGGAAATCATCTTATTTGGGGCTCCCAGGCTTCTTGCATTGAGCGGAGATAGGAACATGAAAACTCATTTGATTTTATAAACAGGGAAAGTTCAACAAACTGCAGAAATGGCTCACATAGGGTTTTAATGGCAGACTGAGCCTCCCAGCCTGCTTTACTGATTTCCTGTTTTTCTGCCCCTCTTTCCTTTTCCCCAGGGAAGAGCACTTGGAAATGGGCTGATATGGTAAATAACTGGCAGCATTTGCTGCACGCCTCCCGCAAGGAGAAACCAGCACTTGAATAACCCTGAGATTCCCAAAACCTCTGTTCCTCCAACAGCTTTTCTTAGGGGCAGGAGAGGGACACTAGGGCTGCTCCTAGTCAAGCGGGGCCATGGATGAGTGACCTTTCATTTCCGTAGGTACTTGGAGCATTTAAAGGGCATTTCTATTCTGATTGTGTTTTTTTTCCCTCTCTCCTCTTTTCCCCCAAATGCACCAGGCTTTCTCAGAAGCATGTTTCAGACGTCGTCGATGACAGCAAAGACAACATCACCATTTTCACGCGCATTCTGGACAGGCTGTTGGATGGCTATGACAACCGCCTGAGGCCTGGGCTCGGAGGTCAGTTGGGTGGGGCGATGATGTTCTCTGCATGTGTACAGCTTTAGAAATGAGGGGCTGTGCAAATGACTTTTTAACAAGATTGATGGTACTGGGAGGAGAATCAGAGCCGGTCTGTTGCTGGTTGCCTTGTTTTGGGTCTATTCTATCTCTTTGTTTGGTATTTTATGAGAAGAGAGGTGCAAGTCTCTACAGCTGTTGTGGTCGTCTGTGACATTACACTGGTAGGCCTGTAGATGGAGCAAATATGATTTTATTTATTTCTGCTACTTTAATAGGCAGTATCGTGTCCTAAATTATGACACCACCAGCTTGCAGAACCTTCCATCTACATTGGCATTGCTTTTTAGTCGGTGGGTTTTGCTGCAGAGCCTCTTTCTTGATGTCTTCTCAGCTGTTCCCTAGGTAGCTATTACCTGGGGGGATCTTCTGTGTGTCTGGGTACCATGCACTCAGCCATGCTCTGCTATCTCCTGAGCTTTCTTTAACATTGCTGTTACAGCAGCTGCTGAGCTCTTCTCTAAGCACCTGCAGATGTTCAAGTGCTTTAAAAAGCAAAACCATAGGTAGTCACCTTCCAGTGCTCATGGCATGCATTTAGCATAGTGTATGGAGGCAGAACCAAAAGGGAGATATTTCTCCCTACTGGAGGGACTGCAGTTCCCACCCAGAGCTGGACTTGCCATGTATCTACCATTCTTTGTACCTCTCACTGCTAAGCTTTCCTGAGCTTTCTATCTTTCTGCATGCTGATGATACAGCAGTAGCCAGGAATTGCACCCTGTGTTCTTCTGCCCAGACCCTTGTCCCTAGCTTGCCATGGCCCCCTGCTTACATCTTTCCTACAGGGCTATGGCCCTAAGCGGAGGCTGTGCAAAATCAGAGGAAGAAATGTTTCTCCAGTGAGCATCCTCACTTCAGATGGGCTGCCATGCTGCAGAGCCCAGCTGGGAAAGGGTTACTCTATCTGCATAGGCTATCCATCAGTTTTATTGCTTTTGTTGCTTGTTTCTTTCCCCCAGAATTAACTGCGGTCCCACTAATAGCTTTGCTTCCTCAAGTCTCCCCGATGGCTGTATTGATTTAACTCAAATGATTCTGAGAGGGGACTGAGGGGGCATTTATGTTCACCGTAGGCTTGGTTGCAGACAGCCTTGTGCTAAGTATTAACAAGAGGACTCCCAGGAGCCCCCTTGCTGGGAAAGTTAAAACCTTTCTTGGAATATCTCTGCTCTGTTGCTTTAGATCCTTTAATAATGTGCTTAACATAATAAATTGTCTTTGCCTGAGCCAGACATTGCATGCTCAAAGACTGCTTTCACCTCCAGCTTCCCCTCGTGGAACACTCTGGCAGATGCAGATAGGAGGTCTCAACAAAGGCTGTGGGTTTGGGGTGCTCAGGCAGAAATGGTCGGCTGCAAACCACAGGCTTGGGGACTGAGCAGCCATTCTGGGGTGACTGTCAGCAGGACATGAGCTTCTGATCTCCAAGGTTATGCAAGAAGCAGTGGGTAACCAGGCAGCAGGGCATGCAGGCTCACTTCTTGGCCTTGTTTTCCTCGGTTTGTATCAGACACATCCCTCTGAACCCCCTTGTCAGCACATGGGAGTGGTGCAGGGCTGGCTGTGCCCAGGCTCCTGCCCCCGCATCCAGCAGAGCCATTTCCGTGCACACTGGGAACTGAGCAATGTTTGTTTAGACTTTGGGAAAGGAGTCTGTGTAAGCAACAGAGTGTTGATGTGGCGACTTCTCCCCTCAAGATAGCCTCTTTGTATTTATTTTCTTATCCCCTCTGTTTCCACCATCTGCTGCCACCCACTCTAATAGCTGCCATGCCAGAGCTCCTCTTCCCACCAGGATGCTGCAGACTCAGACTGAAGCGCAGCAGTGCTGAGGCTGCTTAGGAGCACCCAGCACTGCAGAGATCGTGGCCCCGTGCCTGGGTTCTGCCGCATCCCTGAGGTGTGGATGCAGGCATCCTCTTAAGTGAGGAGTCCTTGCAGTCCTGATGATGTTTCGAGGTTTGGGAGCACACACCAAGCCATGCTGGAAGAAAGGCTGAGGGGCAGAAGTGTCTATCAGGTCCCTCTTTCTTCAGGAGCACCCACAGCAGTGGGGACACAGCCACTTGTGTCAGCAAGAAGTCTTCCATGGCTGGTAGGCGTTTTTTCCCCTGTTTCTGCCACATGTCCTGGGAGTGGCTTGTTCCAATGGGCTGAGCCCTCTGCTAAGTCTGATCCCATGACCACTGAAATGGTCTGCGCTTGGGAAAGGGGTAGCTACGTAAATGGATCGTGTTATGGAGCTTGGAGAGGAAGGAACTTTCAGCAGATAACCTGTCTTTCCCCTGGGTAAACACAGTGCAGATGGGTTATTAAGTCAGAAGAGGAACAGAAATGGACCCTGAGGGAATGAAGACATCTGTTGTCACGGCCAACCTTGTGGGAGAAGAAAATCTCCTGCAGAGCGAGGTTCTATATGGGCAGCTTTGGCCTCCCCACTCAGTCTGGAGCAGTGCGATCACATGGATGCTCTGGCTGGCCCTGCAGGGCTGTAGTGAGGGGCATCTATTTATAGCTCACAAATTCTCTTTGCTGCTGGGGCTTCCTGCAGAGCTGGCGTGCAGGGGCCTCTGCTTTGAACCTGGAGCTCACCTTACTGCAAGGGTTGAAGAGAGGAGATACAGCCAGGAGAAACGGGTAGGGCTGGCTGACAAAAGGAGAGATATCATACACCTGGAAAGGAAGGATGCTCAGGGTGTGAATGTGAGTGATGGGACACTGAGTGATGCTCTGAGAATGACTGATGCACAGAGAACTCTGTATATTCTTTGGCTGCTTACTGTGAGGAGTGATTGATGTTCTGCAGTCCATACACGGCCAGCAGGATGCCCACAATGTCACCTTGGAGGGGTCACAGTGCCTGTCGTTGGGTTGTTTGAGGTTCAGCAATGGTCCCTGTGCAGCTCTCACCTCCTGCGGCATTATTTCCATCTGGTGGATGTTGAGTGTGTTCTGTTGCAACCTAAACACACTGATCCTGTGAATGCTGGGGGAGGGGTAGAAGGGAGGTTTCTAGACTTTTCACAGCCTTTTCCTTCCTTTTAATGCTCTTTGGCAATACCACACTGGAGAGTTTCAATGTTTCTTCCCTTTGCTATCAGGGAGGAGGCACAGGGGCCTTTCTATAGCCCTTTGCAAAGAAGGGAAAGACTTCTCCCATCTTAGCCTCCAAAGCTGTCTGCTTTGGAGGAGATAGGGCAGTCTGAGGTGCTGGTTGGTGTAAGTGTGAGGTTCTGATGGTGTCTGGAGCAGTGCTGGATAAAACCTCCACAGTGGGTGGCCAGAGGAGCCTGCGCTGCAGAAAGCTGCTGGCCTTTCCTTGGGGCTGCCAAGAAGAAAAGGGTTTTGTCACGAGGAGAAGGTCCATGGGTCACAGCTTTTAAGAGATGGACTTAAAACTTTCTGAATAAGCCAGTTTCTCCAACTGCAATTAAATAGTAATTTGTAGCATGTTAAGCAGCTGGGCTGGTCTCGGTGGCTGTTCTCACACCTGGATGCAGTATCACCTTCAGGGTAATTCATGGTATTTCCTTGGAAAATCTTCTATCATGTTGCTCTGGAGTCCCCAGATGTCTGACCTGGTCATGCTGATGGGGCAGCAGCTGGACAGACATCCTGCTGGTCTTTGTCCCCGTGATGTGAAGAGGGTTAGGAGCCTGCTGCAGTGCAAGGGATGAGCAAACACAAGCAACTGGATTAAAGCAATGCCATTGCCTACGAACAAGGCATGGACCCTTTTGGTCTCTTTTCCCTTGGGGGCAGGGCTTCATCTTCAGGACTGGTAGCAAATGGGTCCCCCCAGGCAGAGGGGAAGTCCCAGCTTGTGCCCTCACAGCTGGGGCTATTGGCTGCCTCCTCTTCCTCATCACCAGTGAGATGTTATTCTTCACGGCTTGCTGTCAGCATCTTCATGCCCGCAATGGGCTCAGCGCATATACCCTTTGGCTCAAGCAGATTTCAGGCTCTGCCTCTTGCAACAGAACTCAAATCAGGGATGCCCAACACAGGCACCTCTGGTGCCTTTTATCTGGGCTTGCTATGTCAGATCTGCCCTGCTATTGGTTTTGATCTGTAGCCACCCGTTAATATTTATCCTGCTAATAGATTCTCTTTATTCTTCTCTAAGTGAAGCGCACCCCAGCTGGAGCTTTCCCTCTTTTCTTTCCATGGTGCAGAGTTCCTTCCTGTTTGTTTTATTGATGGTGCAGTTTGGCATGATGTCTTCTGACCATGCAAAATTCTGTATCCCTCTTTTACCACCCATGATTCACTGACTCAAGTGCTGATGGCCAAGAGGTTTTGGTCTTGGGTTCAGAGTGGCTCCCTCTAGGTTGACGCACTCCTGTGAGCTGAGCCGCTCGGTGTGTTACACCCCAGTGCCTCTGTCTTCTTGTCATGACCTCCTGCAGGTAATGGCTTCTCAGTTATTACATGGCCATCCAGGCAGAGGGGCTGAGATAGAATGAAAGAATTACAGATCTGCTCCTTGTTGCAGCAGCTGATTCCAGGAACCGGGGGGGCCAAGCTCTGTCTGCCCTCGAGCTCCTCTGCTCTCCAAGGTGCTCACGAAGCTACCTACGGCTCGTGTCATAAACATTATCTCAATCTGTTGCTTGTGCAGGAGAGGCATTAAATGACAAGCCCAGTGGTCCGTTGTGTTCTGTTATGATTTCCAGGACTTCAGGGCTATGCTTAATCTGTTTTTCTGCCTTAATATTCCACCTCTCCTAAATTCTCATCTTTTCTCTCTGATCTGACTTCATGCCTTGCATTGATTACTCCGGGGAGGAATTTTCCTCTTTCTTAGAGGAAAATCCGTGTCTTATCTCAGCTTTTTGTCTTTGTCTGAGATTCCTTGATGAGTTTTAATTTGAAGCTGAGACATTGCCTGAGCAGTGATTTCTTCTATTTACCTTTCTGGGCAACAGAGACCCTGCTCCGTCTTGTCAAATTTCTGAAGTTAAGATCTATGAACAAATACCAAAAAAAAAAAAAAAGGTTGTTTTCCCCTTGAGTGTGGCTCTCTGAAGGCAGCTTTGCCGTGGATTTGCACAGCCCCTGATGCTCCCCTCTCTCATGCAGAAATCCCTGGTGCTGCTGTTTAAACCCCTGGTGCAGAGGCAGAGGGAGCTCGGTGTGTAAAGGCATGTACACATCAGAAGGCGAGTGAGGAATATGGGCTTGACAGCTATGCCTAAGGGTGAAAGTCTTCTCTTAAATAAGTTATGAATTTGCTTAGGGCAACAGGCTTGTATTAGAGCTTCAGGGATATCACAAACACTCCGGAGGGGTCACAAACCCATCGTGAAAAGATTTATCGCTGCCAGTATGAAGCAGTACCTGGGCTTCAGGTCAGTGCCGTGTCCCTTGGGGCAGGGGCAGGTGGGATGGGCTCTGTGTGGGTCCCCGCCAGCAGCCCTATCCAGACAGGAGCTGTGCAGCTGAATGACCCCCAGTGATGAAGCTGTCCTTGGTCTCCTGAGTTCTTCATGGGGAAGTGACCAAGCCTCCAGGCTATAGGGACTGGGGAAGGTAAAGGTGTTTCTCAAGCTGCTTTGGGTGCCTTTTTAGATGGTACCTTAATTTACTGTGTGTGTTTCCAATGAGGAGTGTGTCTCAAGCCACTAACCCCACTGTGTATCTGTGCACGTTAACAAGATTTTCGCAAAGGGTGAGAAATTTTTCCAGGAGAATGAATCTGTTTGGAGGACTTTTTACTCAACTCATTTATACTGGAATACCTCTCAGAGCTTCAGTCCTAGACTTGCCCTGAGCCAGGGCTGAGATCAGACAGCTCATCCCTCCCTGGAGGGGAAGCTGTGGGTATGAGCTAGAGACAGGATGATGCCATTTGTTTATGATGACTCTGGAAGGCATGAGCTGATGTATAAGCATGTTGAGCATGTGTTCGATGGTTCTAAGAACATTAGTAGATGGTGTTATAGATGGCTATAAACTGCTTGCAAGGATGTCTTTATTGATCTGTTGGACCATGGCAGCTAGACATTTATTAGTTTCCATCCGCTTAGTCCCATGTAAGGGATTTGTAATGTGTCTTTAATTCAGATTGTGAAATAAGATTTTTTTTCTTTTTATTAGCTTCTACTGAGTTTAAAAACAACTTTAATTGGCTCATTCTGGGAAACTAGTGTTGAAACAACTGGTCAAATATTGAGGAAAGAGCAGTTATTTTATTCATTGCGCTAGAAGACAAAATGCTTGCAGCAATTCATGTATCTACAGAGGCACTGATTGCATCTGCTTGATGAGGAAAAGTCATTGATTGTGCTGGTGGTGGATTTCAGACCAGTTCCATCTGGAAGGAGAGATCAAATCACGTCTACATGGCTCTTTGTGACAAGGGGATTGGTGCTGCTGATTTGGACCACGTAGTGCGTTAATGCTGTTTTATTTGTTTAAAGGTTATTATCTGATTAAATCGAAGTATTGAAGTGTTTGTGGGGCTTTGGGGAGTGAGTTGCTACAAGGCTGTGTGGGCTGAACCAAAGGGTTCCCTCAGCCAAGTACTGCTGAAAGTGAAATTCTCACTTTGCTGTCAATAAATGGCAAAACTCTCACTTAATGTGGTGGGGCCAGGAATTTACTCTGCTAATTTATTTGTCTCTGCATCCTAACCTGTAGCTTACTTCAAAGTGTGGCTCTAAAAGATGTACAACTAATGGTTATTAAAAAAAAAAATGTTTTTGTGCTGTACTGCTAATTGCAAACGTAGGGCATAGTTTAGTTCTGAATCTGCAATTTGCACTGTGGGAAAAGGACATCCCGTTCACTTTGCTTTCCAGAAGAGCACAATTCAAGCCAACAACAAGCTTGGGTAAAGCAAGTGTTTTTTTTTTTCTCCCAGTCGACTGGAAAATCCTATTGATGACAAAGTTCAGACTGAATCAGTGGATGGGATGATTCACAACTGGAGCAAAATAAATGGAAAATTCAGGAGGCTTTATTTCGACTGCAAAAGTAATTTCAGGTGCTTCTTTTTTGGAAGGATCAGTTGCAATTCTGGTAAACTTTGTAAGGGGAGGGATGCAATGACAATAAAGAAAAGAAAGAGCCCCCACACACCGCAGTTTGCAAAGGGGGATATGGCAAAGGCTCTGCGCCCATCTGAGCTCTTGCTGAGGAAGTGATTTGCATTCACACAGACCAGGTCAGATTTTTGCAGTCCTGAATTCATCCTTAGCTGAAGACCCGTCTCCTGTAGTGCTGTGAGTGCTGTGTTAGCCACTTAAAGCCACTGTTCCGCCAAAAAAGGTGTAAACTTCTCGTTCCAGTTGCTGCTCTCTATAGAGGGACTTGCGCACATGGGAATTAAATTAGAGGTGTTCTGGTTAGAGAGATCAGAGCTCTTCCCTCTGGAGAGATGTACCTGTTCTCATGCTGAGAATTTGGGAAAACCTTTTCCTAGAAGAGGATCCTGCTTGCCTGTGGGAGCCTTAAAGAACAAAAGTAGGAAACCTCAGCTCTTCTTCCCCCATCGATCTCACTGTCATCACAAGAAAGCCTTTCTGATCGCTTTTCTTTGTCATGTAACACTAATACCATTAGGTCCACTTTGGCAAGGAAAGCGACATATAATTAATTTGCACATCAGGAGGGTAGCTATGTGATTTTTATACAAATGAGAAGCTTCTCACTGCGGAAGGCACTGCTTGGGCATGGCCATGGTGCAGGTGGGACCCCCTCCTCTACCCAGGCAGGGAGGGGACTGAATGGAGCACACGAGAGGGGAGGGAAGAAGATGGGGTGGATCAGGAGCTGGTGTCATTGTGTTCTGAGCAGTTGTTTGAGGCAGGTGAAAGTATTTTCAAGCCTCTGCCTACCTCCACTGTTTTGTTGGTTTTTTTTAATCCACAGCTGTATTAGAATTATTATTTTGATGCACAATGCATTAACAAGGGGAAGAAGAAAACCCAAACCCTATCCTGACTGATTTGTTCCCAGAAAGATGTTTAATTTTGTATGTATAATTGAAAGGGGCTAAATATAGCTGTATTAATATTTATGGGCCTGCTGCTGGAGTCAATACAAGAGTTGCTGTTCAAGGCAATTAAGCTTTACCTTTTCACATCCAAGATTTCAGTGTTTAGAGATGACACTAGTTGTGTGACCTGCATCCAAGAGAGAATGAACTAAAAGCATGCCATTATCTGTTGAGTATGATACCCTGTATTTAGTGCTGTTTGCTGACAGGCTGTTTGTCTCCAGCATGGGTGATCTCTTGGAAGGACAGCTGCTTGAACAGGGGGGAATCAGTAGGCTCGGGGTTTTGCAGAACGGTCCCCACAGATGATGTGGATGTGGAGGAACTCAGTGACTGGACTTTCTCATAGGATTGGAAAGTGGGCATTGTCCACCTCTGGGGATAAGGGGAGGGGTTTAGGCTTGCAGTTCGTGGGCTGTGTTCATCTACAGCCTGGAGCTGGGACATCAGAAACAAGGTTGTCACTGTCTTGGGAGGGCAGGGAGTGCTCTTTGTACCTTTTTCTCAGTCCTGGGCTTTCTGGGGCTAGTCACAGCCTTCATGTCACGAAAGCACAGGGAAAGCAAATCCTGTCCTGAGATCTGAGCCGCTGTAGGGAGCGCGTGCACGGGGAATTAGGTCGAGGCTGTAACGATGAAAACAAGTCAGTTTGTGTTAATAGCAGAGGCAAAATGATGATGCACTTGATTTCCAAAGAACTGCCTTTCAAGAGAAGGGTACCACTAGGATAACATGACAGCAGTCCTGGCAGCAGCTGAATTGCCCTGCACTGCCGCTTTTTGGAAGCCGCAGCTCCTCGCTGCTCCAGTTAACAATGAAGCTGTTAGACACCGTAAAAGTCCCGCACTGATAAGGGCTGTCTGGATCCTGCCTTTCTACTAAATTTGATCAATGTGTCAGGTTTTACTTTCTTCCATCTGGATGCTAATAGCTGCCTCTGAGGAGGAGAGCTGAAGGAAAGAGCCCTGGGTGCCGCTGTCCCACAGCGAAGGGCTGCCCCAGGGTGGGTGCTGGCTGCAGGTGCTGCAGAAGGGAGGTGGTCCCCATGGGAGTGAGCCTGGTGCTTGGCTCTGCTCCCAGAGCTTGTGCCCTGTGCCTTTTGAAGCATTGTGTGGGCGTATTTCACTGATGTGTCCGTTTGGTTGCTGGAAGCCTTTTAGCCCCCTTCAATAAGCATCCAGGAGAAGTATTTCCCGTGGCTTTCATTTGCTTTTGGAGCACAACAGTTGCTTAAACAAGGAGGGAAAAGCATAAATCAAATGGCACACCTGTGGAGGTAGAAACGGCCACACTGTTAGTGGCTTAACGTGAGGTTTGCACTCCAGGTAGCTCTCCTGGATCCAGCCGTGGCTCAGGGGATTTGCACCAAGTTACAATGACCCCAGTGCACTCATCTTTCCAATGACAGCATCCTTGCCAAAAGGTCTGATAACAACAAGGCATTGTTCCTTGGTATGCCACTGAGCGCCCCGAACAAGGGCAAGCCAAGCTATATATTTAGGAGCATGGGAATTGCACCAGTTAATTTTAAAAATCTCATTTAGCTAAAGCAGCACAAGCCTCCATGAATATTTATCTGGTGTTATGGAAGCATGTGGACTCCCACCTACTTTATTAAATTGATTTTCAATAAAAATGCCAGTGGAAGACATTTGATTAATGGCCAGTGGGACGGCACAATGAATGCAAAGCCTGGAGTCAGCAAGAAGTGTCCCCTGGGCTGCGTGTCCCTGCTGGAGGCTGGGCTAAGAAAACATGGAGCAGCTTCTCTGGGGGGACAACAGTAACATTTATCTGTGTGGTGTCTGCGATGACAGGAGCAGGAGCTTCACTGAGGGCCAGCAGAGCCTGCTCCCTATTCTCTGCCTTGTTTTGTGCTTCCTGCACAGGCTGCACCCAAGAATCAAGCAGAGCAGTGAGCTTCAGTGGTCGCATAGGGTCTGAGTGAGGCTCCCTGGGCCTTTGTATTTAAACATGCCTGGGATTAGCTCCGTCAGCTGGATCCTCGCGGCTCCCAGCGATTTGCCTGCCTGGGTTTGTCTCCTGGTGGCAGGCGATTTAAAGCTGCTATGTTACAGCTCTATTAGGGAGCCCTGGCATGGTTTCCTGCTGGGATGCCCTCCAGGACCAGCATTGCCTCTGTGCCATGAGCCGCTGGGAGGTGCTGGATGTGGTGCAAGTAGGGGTTACTGACTGTGGTACCCGGGGCAGAGCATCAGCACCACTCTTCACCCCCATCCCTTCCCCTGGAGGGCAGCAGGGCTGGGGCAGAAAGGGGCTGGAGCTCCTGCTGCAGCTCTCCCCTCCCCTCTAAGGCTGAGAGGCTCTTGCAGTAGTCTCTATTTTGCAATACTTTTTTTTTTTTTTGGTATTTTTACTTTTCTTTTTTCTTGTGTAAGTGTTCAGAGGCTGAGAGTGCTCTTCCTGCAGGAGAAGAGGGGATCTGTGGGCATCACTTGCCCTGGGGACGTGGCTTCCCCTGGAGATTGATGCTATATGGCCCTGCCACTGCCCTTTGCTGCATCAGAGCCTGAGAGAGATGGGTACAGGGGAATTGCGTGCACAGTACTGGGTTCCTTCAGTATGTTTGCAGAACTGCATGGGTAACCCCTGTGTCAGCAAGGAGCTGGGCATAGGGGAGTGATGGGAACAAGGAACTGAGAGGAAAAAAGGAGACAAAAAAAAAAACACAAAAAAAACAGCTTCTGGCTAATATTTATGTGGCAAGAAAAAAGAGAGAGTCCTAGCTGAAAACAGGCAGAGAAAAGGCAGCGTGGCAGCCAACATATTCTGGAGACAGCTCTCTCCTCTGTAGGCTGCAAATCACCAAAAAACATGTCAGTAAAGAACACTGGCATACCCTGTCTCTAATAAATACATATTTGAGAAAGACATTTCTTCAAAACTTCTGTGAGGAGATGTCTAATTCTGAAGGGATGGGATGAGAAATGACATCTAAATGGAAAGCAGGGAGTTGCCATGGGAACTAGGATGCTTTGAACACGCACATTGCTAAAACAAGAAAACATTATCCCCAGTAAAGGAAATTAAAAATCACATCTGGAGGCATCTGCCCTCTGTGCTTCTCTGCTGGGCATGTCAGAGCGTGGTGCAGCACAGCGTAATTCATGGAGCGGGCAGAACCGAGAATTCAGTATTTACTGCCCTGTGTAACTGCAGTAAGTGAAGAGCCTTCCTGCCCACGGGGCAGGCAGTGCTATTGTCTGAAAGCTGCTGTGGAGGGAAGATTTGGAGTCATCACGGAATCTCCTCTCAGAGGGTTTTCCTCACTTGGGGGTGGAACAGCAGCCGAGCTGACCAGGGCCAGGCAATGTGAATTTAAAAGTTTATTTGTACCCCATATCAGCATGGCTGCAAGCTAAATGAGCGGCAGCCACGCAGCCGAGGGACCCGGGCATCGCAGGGAAGAGGCAGCACCTTGAAACCTTGACTTGGTCTTCAGAAAGGCAAAGGCAGTGTTGGGGTATGTGCCACTACCCCCGGAGCAATGAAGGATGCCCGCAGAAGGATGCTGCTGCGGGGGCTGATTGAGTTCTCCTGCTGACGGACACGCCAGGCAGGAACTCACAGGGGAAATAAGGGAGCCAGCGTGCAATTTACCATGCTGCTCCCTGCTACGGTTTGCTTGTAGCTTTCTCTCTGTACCTGGTGCTGGCCTCGGGGGACAGGCTTGAGAATTAAATGGACTTTCGCTCTGAGCCGTACAGCAAGCCCCAGGAGCTGCCAGCTTTTGCTGCTTTTTGTGCACTACCGTCCATCACACAGCCTGGGAGAAGGTACAGCCAGGGGCACGGGAAAGCGGTGCTGAGGCTGAAGGACATGGGGAAACCGAGGCAGGGCAGAGCTGCGTGGCTTTCCCAGGGCAGGTTGGCACTGCCTCTGAGCTCAGAGCTCAGGCTCAGCCTGCAACCCACATGCTCCGGAGAGCTTGTATTGTTCTCTCTCCCTCTGCATTGACATAAAATTAATGTAATGCAGCAAGTCTCTCCGATTTTTTCCTGCTTGTTTCCTAGTGTTTCAGCCTTTCCGGTGGTTTTCTACATCTCAACGATGATCGGGTTAGCAATAACAGTTCTGTATTGCACCCTCCTGTTACCTGTTTCCTGGAGCTCTGATGAGTTACAGACCTCAGCAAGCAGTACAAAGCTGAGGATTTCACTGGCAGCGTGCTGAGGTTTTTGCAGCTCCTCTCTGAGCACATGATGGCCTCTGGGGACCTCAGAGGTGAGTTTGTGTTAAAGAAGGGCTCCCTGTGTCTGAGCTAAGCAGAGTCTGTGACAACTCAATGGGGCTGCAGTAGATGGAGCAGCACTGTTCCCATGCCAGGACTGCCTTCCCCAAGCACCCCTGGCTGAGCCAGTGAGAGCAGCTATCACTGCTGAATGTGTTACATTACATATGCTAATTTACATTTGCACATTTTCTCGCTGTATTTATAATATATAACAAACATGTTTGTGTAGCATCTCTCTTCCATTACCACAGGGTTTCAAAGAGCTGGAGCTCTAAAAGCACGCTCACACATACGTATTCCTCCTCTGTCTTTACAGCATCTGAGGGTGTCCTGAGTCCTTAAAATAGTAACTACAGCAGCTTTGTTCATTCTCTCGTTTCTGTCTGTAGCAAAAATAGCTCAACTAATTTGTAGTCGCTGTTTGTAGTCTGGATGTGTGAGGACAAGGGCTGTGTGTGAAGCCTCCATGACTGCACATCCTCACACATTGCTGCTTCTGACTCTTCTCTGTATGGATTTTTTTAATTTATATG
The DNA here is from genome assembly GCF_002078875.1 of Numida meleagris. NCBI lineage: Eukaryota > Metazoa > Chordata > Aves > Galliformes > Numididae > Numida > Numida meleagris. The sequence continues at coordinate 10,889,877 of NC_034416.1, forward strand.
TATACACTTTGCCAATAGCTTGCACCATATACTGATTCTGGCCTCGGAGCTTGTATTTAATATCACTCATTTAATGCAGTAATAAGAATATGTGCGTGTCTGCGTGGAGCAATGAGGGAAAGCTAAATTAAATTACATGAGCCATGCGCGTGGTTCTGTGAAGCCTTTTGGTAGTTTTTTCTGCCTGGGCTCCGGCTCCTAATGGGGGGAGGTTTATCACGGCTTTCTTTCTGCCTTTTGTCTTCTGAAAGCTTTAGGGCTGATTTGCCAATCTGAATAAAGGCTGGCAGAAAAGCAGGTGCCTCAAAGATGTTAAGTCCCTGCAAGATTTGTGAAATTATGCAGATGAATGGAGAAAAGTAAGAGAGAGGTTGCTGGATGGGATCAACTGGTGTGAGGCATTGCAACAAAGAGGCAGGGAGGCTGCTCTGTTCCAAAGGCTGAGCTGACCGTCCCCATGTAATCTGCAGAGCTCGTGCGCAAGTGGCAGCAGGAGTCGCTGGGGATGGGCATCCATCAGGCATGGAGGTGCTGGAAGTCCTGCGTGAGCCACGCTCAGGTGGGGACTGGCCCACCTCTGGGTCCCCTGTCCAGATCCTGTGAAGGGCGCTGGGTGCAGCAGGCTGATATTTTCAAGGAGAGTGACCAGCAGCCTTGTTTCCATTACGTTTGTGAGGTCTGTTTGATCCCAAGACTTCAGAAGTCCCCAGGAGTGTAATGGAGGACGTTCAGATCCCTCACACGGGCTGAGTTATCTCCACTTTGTGAGACCGCTTCTGAAAACAAGCTAACAGCCGAGCAAACCACATCAGACAAATAGCTGGTGACATATAGGCAGAGCTAGATACGGATCTGATCCAAACATCTCATTGGCAATCCCCTGCAGGCTTTTACTCACCCCTGCTTTTGCTGAGATAAGACATTTATTTCAGACATTTACATTGTTTCTTTCCTCGCTCTGTGGTTTATTTTGCAGAGAACAAGTTTCCCCATGCTCAGTCCTCGGCTGACCACACTCTGCAGTGGGTGAGCGTCCCGTTGGCTTTAACCCCATTGTCCCATTGCCCTTTATAGGTGGGAGCGTGAGGCTAAGGCCGGCCTTCATCCATGAGACCCTCACATTCCTTTCCTTCTGTACTCACTAGAGAGAGGCAGATGCTACCAGAGGTGCCAGGTCTGGGTGCTCACCTGCTTCCAGGACTGCCCACCCTCCAGAAACAGCAAGCTCCATCACACAGCTCTCTGCTGTTTCTGTTTTTCGTGGAGCTGGTGGCAATTTATTCCTCTGTAAGGAAAGCAGATTAGGTGACCAAAGCATCTTACTTATATTCTTGGTTGGTTTTGTTTTTGGTTTTTTTTTGGTTTTTTTTTGTTTTTTTGTTTTTTTTTTTTGGCATACCTGTGCATGCTGCCTTCCAATTTGGGGAAAAATTCAGAGGATAAATTTGTGAAACCTGGGCACGTGGGTGTGGTGTGAGAATGGCTGCTGTTTCTGGACAAGTCATTTCATATTCGGGGATGCTGAGGCACTAAAGAAGCCAAGCAGCATTCAGAAATACAGTCACTGAGTTTGGTGCAACGGCACCGAGATGCCAATGAGTGGAGGGGGCTCAGGGTGAGGTGTGGGCTGGGGTTGCAGCGTGCCACCTCCAAGGGCAGCACAGCTCGGGCAGTAGCATGGGCCAGCTCTGTGTTCTCAAAGGCTGCTCTCCTGGGGCTGCAGCTCGGGGTGTGGGAGGAGAGGATGTCCTATCCCTCATTTGTTCTGGAGGCTGACACTGGAAGGAAATTAAATGCCCACGGTGAAAAGCTGAGAAAATGAAGACGGAGACGCCCAAAAAGCAGCTGCAAAAATGATCTGCTGCTGCTTATTAGTTTGCGAGGCAAGAGCTTGGGGGAAGGCAGGAGGTGGGGCTGGCTGTGCAGACTGCCCTTCTGTGTTTCCCTTCTTGGAAATGCCGGGCTCTAATGCACCATGCCGCCCTGCGTGCTCGCTGTGTGTGACGCGGTGCAGGGATGGCTGTACCATCCCCTCTCTTTGCACGGTGACTCTGCCCTCACAACACGCGTGCAGGAACTGTCCTGGAGCAGATTTTGGGCTGGTGCCCTTGGGTGCTGCAGCAGCACCGTCCTTCTCTCTGCTTGGCGCAGTTATCTCAGAAACCCCCGTCCCTCGCTCACTCAGCTCCTCGGCGAGCTGAGGCTGCGCAGCCTCCCCTACGTCAGCATGGCAGCCCGGAATCCCCAGCACGGAGCTGCGGCGGCTTTGCCCCCGTTTTAGCAGCACGCAGCAGCGGGGAACCTCCGGTGCATCACTCCGCAGGCTGACGGCACGGCTCCGGGAACCCCGGCTGGGAAACGTGACCGTGTTCGGCCCATTCCAGAACTGAAATGCAACCGGACGGGTTGGTTATAATACGGCTGAGATTCTTAAAGAAGCAGCACTTGATGAGTGCGTCAAGACGTTTAGTAAGAGCCTTTGCAGCCGTTCCTCCCTCCGCCCCCC